>NC_051333.1:0-212500 GCF_015220235.1 Choloepus didactylus
CCCCAACCCCAACCCCAACCCCAACCCCAACCCCAACCCAGAAGCACTATATGAATCTCCGTAGAAAGAATGTGAGGCATGAGATGTGACAGCCACGGGTGGGGAAGGGGCAGCATCTGCCCTCCAGAAATAAATATCACTTTTCAGATCTCATCTGAGGTCAGGCTCAAGTCCAAAATCTGCAGCGCTGAACTGCAGGGCAGCTGCGATGTGTCCTTCCAGGCCTGTCATCTCCTATGGGCCCTTCCTGGAGCGATGACAGCAGCCCTGTCAACTCCTCAGCCAGTACCACCACCATGGGGCCTCCCGAGGATACAGCCACCTGAGCCTGCCACCTCCTATCTTGATACGGCTCCCACGGGTGGACAAGGGCACCCTGGATACCTCAGGACACCTGAGGCTGCACTCCCGGTTTGGGTCATTATCTATGAGGACCCTCAGGCCCAGTGGCAAAGTGGGACAGGACCTCGGTCAGATGCTCAGTATTCAGCACCACCATGCCAGCCTCCTTGGCCTCTGCATCCTCCTAGGCATCTGTCAGCAACAGCTGTGGTCCTTGGAGGCCAGGTCTCTCCCTGCCTCCAAGGATAGCCCAGAACAGCCAACATCCCCATCCTCCATTGGGAGCCATCATGGGGCAAGGTTCCCCATGAGCCTGCAGCAGGGAGGCTGCATCAGCCTCAGCCACATCCCCAAGGCCCACGTGGCTGGCCAATGCCACAATGCTACAACGGAGCTGGGGCACAGTGCTGGGCTCACGGACACTGGCACACACATACTTCAGCCATAGCTTCCTCCAGGATCCATTCGTTGTGGCAGGCCACAGTTCTGCCTAGGCCTAGGCGATATTGTCCACAGCAGTCACGGCTGTGTAGCTGTGCCAGAACTCCTGCATGGAGGACTGGTCCTCGCCGGCTGTCTCTTATACCAGCTGGCTGAGCATGTGGCGCAGGTAATGGTCCTTGAAGGTGGCAATGACACCCTGATTCATGGGCTGGATAAAGGATAAGGTGTTCTTGCGCAGGAACTCAACATGCACGTGAACTGAGAGGCTGCTCAGATGGGCAGGGTGGCAGGGCGCACTGTCCAGGAGCAGCAGGGCACGGTGCAGGAAGCTATGGCAGGTGCGGTATCTCTCAACAGCGAGGCAGAAGCAGCCAGTAAACCACTCCTGGAAGATGCTGGGTGTCAGCCAGTCATTGTGGTTAGAGTGCCAGATGACCACCAGGCTGGCCTTGGAGCACCCTTTGAGGGCTCGTGGGCTCTCCGAGGGCTATACCAGCAAGGGCTTCAGCTTGAAGTCACCAGCTGCGTTGCCACCCAGCAGCAGGGTCAGGTGGTCCTTGGAAGCCTCGGGCCCTGACACTTGGGCAGCCACTTCCAAAATAGACCTGTCTCATCCACGTTGAAGACCTGCTGCGGCGAGTTAACAGCCCTTGTCCAGAATGCCACGCAGCGGCCTGGGCGTCAGCCATGGCCAGCTCCTCTGTCAGAGGCAAGTTGTGGTGCGCCTTGAAGCAGGCAAACCAGCCATTGCTGGCTCCAAAGGTCTCAGCCCGTGTGCCCTCACCCTGCTCCTGCTGCAGCTGCACGAACAGCCAGCACACCTTGTCCTGGATGAGCCGTGTGCTCACAGGCAGGTTCTGCCTTCTCTGCTCCTTGATCCACAAGCTCAGCAGGCATTCCATGTGGCCCATCACCACTCCTCAGTAGCGGATCAGCTGTGTGGCGCTCAGTGCTGTGGCTGCCTGCAAATTAGCCTGATCTTCTCCCTGTTTACACGGATTGAAGCCACGGTGGAGGTGGCCAGTCCCACTGTTTGGGAAATCTGTGTTAGCTTCTCACCCTCTTCAAACCTCCTCAGCACCTCCAGCTTGACATGGAGGGTGATGGACTTCTGAACTCTCTTGGCACTACGGCACAGGCCAATCCCACTAAGGGGTGCCTTCCCTGATACTTGCGGGTCGGAGGCCACTGGCGGAGAGGCCATCTTCATGCCTTCATGCCTCCTCCACACACCACACACCTCAGTGAGTTTTCTCCCCCTGCCCATCCACAGCAGCTACTCTGTTCCCAAGAAGGCAGCCTCTTGACTTCCCCCTCCACACCTGCCTTTGCCTATAAGAGGGAGATACATGGCATTATTGTGGAAGCACGAAGGAGTCCCAGCCACTGCCTGACCTTTATGTCCTCTGACCCAGAGCAGGCATCCCTACCCACCATTAACACAGCCCCTTCTCTCCCTGCCACTGAAGACACTGCACACTCACTTCCAAGCTTCCTTGGTACCTGGAAGATTGTGTCACTCAGTTTTGGCCAATGAGACCAAAAGGGAGGTTTGCTGGGGGACTTTACTCTGTTCCCCCAGCGACAGGGCTACAAAAACTTCTCACAACCACACTGGAAAGATAAAAAAGGATCAAGAGACCCTGACCCACCTTTCAGACACTCAAAAAGAGGAGTTACCTATCGCCATGCTCCTTACTCAGATGCATCAAAGTGTGGTATGGTACACTGAATCCACTCCCCAATCCCTAAAACCTGTGCAGATGTCAGTTCACATTGCAAAGGGGACTTTGCAGGTGTGATTAAGAATCTTGACATGGGGAGACAATCCTGGATTATCTCGGTTGGCCCCACGTAATAACAACCACAACACTCCTTAAAAGTAGAAGAGCCAAGAGTCAGAACCAGAGAGATGGTATCGTAAGACTCAACCAGCCATTGCTGACTGTAGAGGTAGAGGAAGGGACTGTAAACCAAGGAATGTGGACAGGTTCTAGAAGCTGGACCAGGCAAGGAAACAAATTCTCCCCCAGAGTCTCCAAAAGGAACCAGCCTGCTGAAACCTTGTCTTTAGTCCCTGATACTCATTCAGACTTCCAACTTCCAGAACTCTAAGTTAATGTATTTGTGATGTTTTAAGCCCCTAGGTTTGTAGTAATTTCTTACAGCAGCTACAGGAAACTAACACAGAAGGGAACAATCTTAATTCGTGCCATCAGGAAGACCTAGGTCAGATCGTGTTCATCCTCTGCTCAGAGCCCTCCTATGGCTCCCACCTCTCTCCCAGTTAAAGCCACAGTCCTCACCACCTTCCTTGCAGGCCTTGAACCCTACTCTCAATTAGTTCACTCCTAGCCACAACCTTGGGGCAGTCCTAGGATGCTCCTTGCTTTGCGTTCTGCTTCTTGGGATTCCTTTAGCCAGAGTGAGCACTCTTCCCTGCTATCTGCATGGCTTTTTCTCTCATCTCCACACAAATCCGTCTCCCCTAACCCTTTGTTTTTTCTGTCTGTCTGTCATATGCAGCCTGAGGGCAGGATGTGTGTCCGCTGTGCTCTCCGTTGTACTCCCAGGAAACAGCGCCTGGCACTTAGCAGGTACCCAGCAGCCACTTGCAGGATAAATTAATAAATGAAGGGCAAGGATGGGAGGCACCTTTCTCATTTTGTCCCTTGTGCATTTTGAACTGTGTAAATGTAGCACCTGAATAAAAAAATAAAATTAAAAAAAGAAAAAGAGTGCTTATGAAAAGCAGGAACAAACGCCTAACAGATGTGTATTTATGGAGTAGCTACGAAACCTAGAAGTACCTTTAGAAAACCACAGCACAGCACAGCCCACAGGGCCCTCCCTCGAGGAGACAGGGAACGGCAAGTGTCCATAAGTATGGCTCCTGCCAGGAGGCGGCCCTGGTGTTGAAACCACTCAACCTCCCACCCTCTCCCTCTCCCACCTTCACCAGCTCGCCCACAATTTAAGTGCATTCATCCCCACCCTCGCGCGTCCCACATGCACTCATGGCTGCAGCCCTGGATGCCGCCATCCGTAGCTCATCGCCAAGGTCTGGACGCAAGAGAGAGAGCTTCCCCTCGAGCCTACGTTTCCCACACGCCCGCGGGGCCGCCGGAGGCCCCGATTGGCTCGCGCGCGCGTCGCGCGCTGCGCGCGCAGCAGCCTCGCTCTGGCCCCGCCCCCAGTCACAACCTCAGACGCGGAGCCCCGGACCCAAACGATGGCGAAGGGCAGCCGACGCTGGGCGGGCACCGCTGCCCTTCGCCATCGCAACTCCCAGGAAGCCACCTGATGGCGGCGGCGGAAGGCAAGAGAGCCGAGGCTGCCGGGTGACGGCCGGGATTGGGGGCCACGTAGCCCCCGACGTTGCAACTGGCCCGGCGGACTGCTGAGGGATGACGGCCGAGAGCTCCAACGGGGGCGTCCGAGGTGACATCTCTTCTGCCCCGAGCTGGCTTCTGCGCGCCTACTTTCTGTCTCTATTTCCACCGTTCTCCCTACCGCGCTCTGGTTCCCTTCAGACTACCAAATGTAATTTGCAAAAAAGTTTAAAACATGACTCTCATCCAAATCTGCAGTGAGCACGTATCAAAGATTTATTTACCTCACCGAGGGAACCAGTTAGATGGCACAGATGGTTCCAGAAGAGGGGAGAGAAGCAACTATAGAGAGTAAAAGAAAGAACAAACAACGAATTAAAAGCGCTAAGTCGGATACAGAACTGGTTGACGTCTTACGGGATGATACAACTATAATCTCTGGGGTTCTCTTTCTTACTGGAAAGAAAGAGTTTGCAATTTACCAACCTTTTACAAGTCGGCATCTAACTTCACAGAATCTGGACTCCGATCAAAAGTAGTTGTCAAAAAGAATTGCTTCGGATGGAGGGCTTGCTTCCTTTAGGGAGTTAGACGACGTGAGGCGGGCTTGATAGACAGGACTGTGGGTCTCGGGAAGGGCTCCCAGTCATCTTTTGGTCTATTCCCACGTTTTGGACAAGTTTTCCCAACACGTCTCCCTCCAACTCTCCCCATGTATGTTCTTGCTGTTTGTCGTTTTTCTCCAAGTCTTTGAAGTCTCAACCCATTTTACTGTAGCTTTCATTTCTGCCCTTTCTCCTTGTCTCTGTCCTGAATCCTTGTCTGTTCCTTGAATTTCAGTAACTGTACTTCTTGTCTCTGGATCCATCCTCTTCCTCTTTGTCTTTCATCTCTTCTCCATCCTTCCTGACCTCTGTTTTTTACTGTCTGACAGTAAGTCTCTCTCTCTCTCTCTCTTTCGTGTTTCTCCCTGCCCACGAGCCTGTGCCCTTGTTGGCTCTGAGTGTCTTTCTTTCCCTGCCCCGGAGTCCCTGTATCTTTCTGCCCCTGTCTCATCACTGTCTCGGGCACTGAGTATCTCTCCGACCCCAAGTCCGATCCCGACGCTCTTTGCCTTTGAGAGGCCAGTCCCCGTCCCCTGGGTTGCCCTGAAAACTGCAGGAACTAATCCCGGTTACCACGGAGACGCCAGGGCCCCCCCTCCACCCTCAACACAAAGGAACGGCCCGGCGCACAAGCACGCAACGCTGAGGGCCGCTGGACTACCCCTCCCAGAAAGTACCGCGCCTCGCTCCATTGTGCGGTCCTGAGGCAGCAAAGCGAACGCTTTTTTCGGCGTGGTTGCCATGGCGACGAGGGGGCAGGAGACTGACGGCCTGCCAAGGAGAGCTGTGATTGGTGCAGAGTGCTGCTAATCCCGGGAAGGCCCCTAGAGATCGAGGGAAGCTAGTGGGGGACATGCGCAGTCGGGAAAGCGGTGCCGCCGGCCGCTCTGCCGCGAGAAGCTTGCGCGTGTAGACGGGGGCGGCTGAACGCGAGGTGGAGAGCGCGGAAGAAGAGGCCGGCAGTGTGACCGGATCGCTGCGACCGCCGCTGCGCCCGGGAGCGGGGAAGGGGTGAGGGGAAATGAACCGTGGGGGAGGGGCGAGGAGCGGGACGCGCGAAGCCTGCTGGGAAACGTAGTCCGGCCGGGGAGGGCAGGCCGGCGAGCGCGCATGCTCATGGACGGCCGAGCGCCCGCTGGGCATCGAGGTGAGGGCGAGATCCGGGCCGGCGACTGCAGATGTGGGAGCCACGCTGCCCAGCAGGCCTGGGAGCGCGAGGCAGGGACCTGTACACTCCTGCATACAGGCCTGGCCGGGACGCGCGGAGCCATCAGTCACCGCGCATTGTCAAGGCAACGGGTTCTGTGAGGCCCACCCCCAATTGCCATAACGCCCCCACGACCTGCCGTCGCTCCCGAAAACGGAAGTTGCCCGCCTAGATTTCTGGGAAATGTAGTTTGGGGACCTCCATGGGGTCCGGCCGGCTTAGTGATAGCCCGGGGATTCAGGTTGACGTGGGACCTTGAGGCGCAGAGATTTGACCCACAGGGTCAGGCGGCCACCAAAATCGATTCCACCCATCGAGATGATTTCTGCGGGGACAACTTATTAATAAACTCAGATTCCTCCATAAAGCCGATGCTTTACCCACAACTGCAGAAGCTGTAGCGTGGACAGGATTCATCCCCATTCGCAGAGGAAGAGAAGACTGAGGCTCACAGTCTCAGCGATCTAACAAGGTCATGTAGTAAATGACCTTACAGAAGCTCGGACCTAGGAGCAGAAGCTCAACCTGGTTTGTAAGCTCCCAGTTCATTGCTCTCTGGGATTTTGCAGATGCCTTCAAATCTCCCTTATTACTTCCCAGCCCCAGCTGAATTAGGGACCAGAGGCCTGAGCTACTTGCAGAAGATGATTGGGAAGAAAACTATAGGGCATTATGTGGTGTGATGCTGGGCTCAGAGGTTGGGGCTGAGGAAGGGAGGGTGCTGCCTGGAGCTGGTCCTCACAGATGACCTTGCATATTGGATGGGGGAGACCAAGAGGACAAAGGCTTCCATGTGGGACCAGTCTTGGTGAGTGGTCTTATTGGGGCCAGAGTGAGGGGCTAGATCTCAGGGAGTTTGGTTGGGAGAGTGGATGACGCAGTGCTGGTCTGGCGATGGGTTTGGGGGGCAGCGTAGATGGCATCCACCTGACTGCAGGAAAGCTGCAGGGCAGGGGCGAGATGACATGTAGAAGAAGGACAGGATTTAGGGGAGATATATACCTTGTAGGGCGAAGAAACAGCCTTTGTTTGGGGTAGGTGTCTACTGGAGACTCCACAAAGTCCCAGCTGGTGAGGCATCCGGGAACACAAGTGGCTCAGCTGGGGCTTACAAGCTCCTCAGGTCTCTGGCACACGACCTGCCTCTCTGTGCCTTGTTTCTTCACCCACCTTTCACATGGGGCAGGGCATTCATTAGGCACTTGATGAGTGTTTGTTGCCACTGTCTGTCCTTATACTAGCAGCCTCATCCCATTCCTTCCACAGGGGTGGACACTGGCCTTGGAGACCCAGCCCTGTCCTCACAATGAGGCCTGCTGCACTGGGCTCCCCAGGCCCTTCACCCCTGGAGGATGAGGGGCCCATCACGGTGAAGCTGGAGGACTATGAGGAGGAGGGCGAGGCTGCCCCATGGGACCCTGGACCTGAAGCTGCACGCCTGCGTTTCCGGCACTTTCGCTACCAGGCGGTGGCAGGTCCCCGCGAGGCTCTGGCCCAGCTTCGTGAACTTTGTCGCCAGTGGCTGCGGCCCGAAGTGCGCTCCAAGGAGCAGATGCTGGAGCTGCTGGTGCTGGAGCAGTTCCTGAATGCACTGCCCCCCGAGATCCAGGCCTGTGTGCGGGGGCAGCGGCCAGGCAGCCCTGAGGAGGCTGCAGCCCTGGTAGAGGGTCTGCCCTGGGAGTCCAGTGGCCCTCGGAGATGGGTGAGTCAGTGTTGGGGCTCAGGGCTGGGTTCACCGCCCAGGATCGGGCTCAGCCAGGCAGTCCCCTCGAGGTGCTGCAGTGGCCACCAGCAGCAGAGACCCTGCTGTCCAAGGGTCAGCCCTCACCTGCCATTCCTTGGTCACCCAGAGTCAAATGGATATGGAAGGGGCTGTGGGGTGGGGTCTGGGACTGTTGGGAAGTCTGTCTGGAAGACCACCAGCTGGTCATGGGTATCAGCAGCTCAGTGGGGGGTGGCTGCAGGTTGTCCCTGGCCTTCTGCTCAGGACCTGGGGGAAGTGGGCATTTTGCCAGACCCTCAGGGGTCCCCCGATGGGGTGGGTACCGATGTACTCCCTGCACCCAGCCACACTCTTTGCTGGGGCCCCTGATGGCAAGGCACCTCCCCAGGTCACAGTTCAGGTACAAGGCCAAGAGGTACTATCTGAGAAGATGGAGCCCTCCAGCTTCCAGTCCCTACCTCAAACCAAGCTGCCGACTCCAGATTCTGGGCCCGAGATATCCCTTGAGGCCATGCAGGAGTCACCACTTCACGTGAAAGAGGAGCCCGGGGTCACAGAGGAACCAGGTGAGGGCAGGGGCGTGTGCAATATCCAAAGATCCAAACCCAGACTTGAGTGGCAAGGCCTGGTCAGATGGCCCGGGGACCTGGCTTGGGCAGCTGAAGCCCCCTGGACTACGTGCCTGCCAGACAGAACAGCCCATGTGCCAGTGGTGCCTACTCGGCCCCATCCACATCCCAGGCTGACTGTCATGGCCAGGTTTTCTGTGGGGGGAGACGTGGGATTCACTCCCCAAAGAGATGTATTGGGGAGATGCAAGTGGGTGACTGGGTAGCAGACAGAGCAGGCCAGAGTGCAGGTGGGCGCCTCTGAGGGAGAAAGGAGGACCCCACCAGGCCTGGGGAGAGTGTGGCCCGCAGCCCCCATTCTCTACCATTCCTGTGATGGACCCTATGCAGTTCTCATCCCCACCTGCCATCCTCCCCAGGACTGGGTACCAGGGGCACAGGGAGACCTGAGCTGTCCCACCCCCTCCAGCCTGAACTGTGGGCTTCTGGGGATCCTACTTATCCCCCACCCCCAAACTGGGCCCTCAGAGCCTCTCTCACCCACTGCCCTCCCCAGTGGGAACCTGCACCCCAGCCTTCCCTCTGCCTGGACCCTGCAGCCATCATATCCCTTCTCCAGGGAGCCCTCCTGGCCCCACCCCAGCCCCTCTCCCCATAGGCTGGGCAGGCCATGCCCATGTCTTCCCCCCACCCTGACCTGGCAAACCACTGAGGAAGGCAGCAGGGCTGGGGGACACACCCTTGGGCCGTCTGACCCCACTTTCCCCTCGCCAGCGCTGGAGTCCGAGCCTCTGGCAGCCACCCAGGAGGCCGTGCCTGCCCTCCTGCCAGAGGAGGCCCAGGTGAGGCCACGGTGGGTGGAAGCTGGGTAGGTCTCTCTGTGTCATGGACGGGCAGTGACCACTGTGTTATTTCAGGTCTATGGGATGGCACTGGGATCGCGGGCCTCTCCCTGCAGCGAAGCTGGGCCCAGGAGGACCCTCATGGAGGGAGCACCCGGGAGACTTGTGGCAGGAGGAAGCCGGATGCATCTTCTCCCCGGGTGAGTGAATCAGGGCACAAGCGAGGGGTGGGGCCACCAAGCAAGCCCCCACCCTCCCTCCTGGCCCTGCCCAGGGGGCCCGCTCTCTCTCTTCCATCATCCCGCATCCCTGAGCTGCCCTGTTCCCTGGACCGTTCCCTGCAGCGTTCAAACCATTCCAGCTTCTCCTGTCCTCAAACCCCAACCTCTTCCAAATGGCCCCTCCAGCTACCACTTTCCATCACAGTAAAACTTCCTGAGGAGGGAGCCTGAACGCCCCATGCACACATGCTGCCCAGGAACCTGGACAAAACAACCGGACTCGGTTTGCATCCCGCTGGTCAGGTGGCAAGCAGGGAAGGCCAGGGTCAGGCAAGGACATGGCAGGTTGGAAAGCAGGGCAGGTGGGCCGGAGCGGGCCTTGACCCTGGGTTGGGATCCAGCAAGGACAGAGCAGGGGGCAGCCAGTCACCAGGCACCACAGGTCAGGGCAGGGTGAGCAGGCAGCCCCCCTGTACCTGCTGCAGCACCGCCCGTTCCCTGGATTCGGGAACTCTTTCCTGGCTTAGTCCTTCATTTGGGTGGGGTTTCCTGTGAATAGGGTATGGGAAGTAAAAATTCTGAGATGTTACATATGTGAAATGCATTTGTCTAATCCTCACATTAGATTGAGAGTTTGGCTAGTAAAGGACTTCCTTTTATCAGTTCAATACCAAACCTTTTTATTAATTTGCCGGTGACCCCTTTCAATCTGAAATTCACATCTGTCCATTCGGGGAAACTGCCTAGAATTATGTCTTTGATTTCTCTCTCTTCTCTTCTGTTTTCCTCTTTGGAACATCTGTTTTTGGCTGTTGGCCTCTGAGACAGGCCCGCTAGCTCAGTTTCCCAGCACACAGTGGGTTAGTTTAAAAGCAGGAATCTGTTGGCCCACAGTTTCAGAGGCTATAGGCCTTGCTTCCTCCAGGGGTTGGCTAGCTGGCCTTGAGTTCCTTGGCTTTCCCATCACATTGCGACGTGCTCTTCTTTCTCTCATGCTTTCCTGGACTTCCCACACCTGCTCCTCTTCACGGCTTTCCGTTCATAAATTCTCCAGTAGTAGGATTAACGTCCCTCCTACTTCAGTTGGGCCACACCTTAACTGAAATCAACATCTTCGAAAGGTCCTATTTACAATCGGTTCACACCCAGAGGAATGAATTAAGATTAAGAACATTTTTTTCTGAGGCATGTAATTCTACCTACCTGTCCCTTTTCATTCCAATTTTGTACCCCTTTGCCTTTGTGCTCTACTTTCTGGGAAATTTCCCTCAATTTTGTCTTCCACACCTTCTGTTGAAATTTTAATTTCTGCTAGGAAAGTTTTGATTGTCAAGAGTGTGTTTTAACTCTGTGAACTTCTATTTTTTATAATAGTGTCCTCTTCTTTTAGTTGTAAATGTCTTTTCTCATTTCTCTGAAGTTAGTCATGATTTGTCTTTTTCCGTTTTCTTCTCCCAGTGTGGTCTGTGTTCTCCTCCAAGTAGTTTGCTTATGTTTAAGAAATTAGAACCAAAAATATGATTGATAGCTCTGAGCAGATGGATGAGTGGGTATCAGCTGTGACAGCAAACGAGGAATGGGAGGGATGGGGGATCCACCCCCAAGGTCATCTGTTTGTCTCCTTGGGGTGATGGGAGCAGGCAGCTGGGAAGCAGACTGGATATAAGTGAGCACCACCGAGGCGATCTGGCAGGACCATGTTGGGGCACACCCTCCTCAGTGTCTTCAGGTCCTTCCTTCTGGGTGAGTCCAAGTCCCCAGAGAGAGCACTTCCAGCCTCCTTTCAGCTCCTAGGAGCTGAGTGGAGACAGGGTGGTCTCCACACCCAGCGTGACTATCCACTTAATCCCCTGACAGTCTCCTTCCCTCATCCTGACCTTTTATCCAGGAGGGAGAAGTAATGTAGGAATCGGAAGGCAGCAGGGCAACTCCTCCAACAGGGCATTGTCCTGCTCAGAACACTGCTCAGAACAGCAGCTGAATCTGGGCAGGGCCGCAGGCCCTGCAAACAATCTCCCAAGCCTACTTTATGCCCTTTTTCTTTGCTTGCATGGCCAGAGATACTTGGTGCCTCCAATGCCTGAAACAGCAACAGGCTGCTTTGGGATAAAGCAGGGTGATTTATTTTCAAGCTTTCCTTGATGCTTTCTTGCTGTTCACTTTCTCAGGCCTGCTAAATCAGTTACCATTTGCCCATCCACATTCCATTTTGGAGTTTGGGGCTACTTTTCCTTTTCTTCCCACCTTTGTGAATTATATACCTTAAAAAAAACTCCAAAATTTTACTGTAGTTTTTAGTGGGGTTTCAGGATGGACTACCCATTTGCATTAGGTTTTTATTATTGCTAAGGATTCTTTCGTTTTTTGTTTTTTTTAATAACGTTCTTATAGCACAGATGTTGCTCCCATCCTTTGAAGATTTGGACATACTTTAGGGTCCTTTCCAGATTATTCAGTTAGCTCCATTTCCTCAGGTGTGAATTCTTCCATTGGTTGCACTGTTGACTGCCTGCCCTTAGCAGCTCTGGCAGTTTCTTGTTTGCCCCAGCCCTAAGCATTGCCCTAGATGAGGGACTGCCATGGGATCCATAATAACCCCAAAGTGGAAGCTCAGCCTGTGCCCCAGGCTGCCAAATTCAGATACCTCCACCTACAGCCCAAGCCCTTACTCCTGGTCAGGTCCGTGGGTAGCTTGGGCCAACCTGGCTCCCGTCCCCAGCCTTTGGATTCATGATTGGGATGGCTGCTTCCCCAGGAAGCCTTACAGCTGCTTTAGAGCTTGCCAGGTTCTTGATTGCTGAACCTCTGACCTTGCTTGCCTTGGTTGCTGTTCAAGATATATATATATATATTTCTTTTATCCTGTCTGTCATTTCTGCATGTTGGAGGCAGAGAGGGTAGGAGCCGGCACGTGCTCCTGCCCACCTCAAGTTTTTGGCCTACCTGGGATACCCTGCAGCTCTCCCTGAAGAGTTAATGCCTTCCCATGTTAGAAAATTCAAAAAGCATAAGAAAGTATACAGTGGGATGCCTGTCCTCTGTCTGGGCCACACAGTCCCTGCTCCCAGCAGCCAAGCATTACCAGTTTTTTTATGTAGCTTTCCAGAAAGTTAATGTGCATAGAGGAACAAGTACATATACAGATGCCTATTCATTTTCCTTCTTAAAAACACACATGGATGCTTAATCTCTGCCTAGTTCCATCTTCCCACTCAGCACACAGCAGTAAGTGCCTGAATTAGCTTCCTAGGGATGCTGTAACAAATGACCACAAACTTGGATGGCTAAAAAACAACAGAAAGTTATTCTCTCACAGTGCTGGAGTCCAGAATCAGGTGTCAGCAGGGCCACTGTGCTCCCTCTGAATGTTTTGGGGGAAGAACCTTCCTTGTCTCTTCCTAGGATCTGATGGTTGTCAGCCATCTTTGGCAATGCTTGGCTTGTAGACACATCACTCCAACCTCTGCCTCCATTGACATGGGGTACCCCCTGGTGTCTGTCACTGTGCCTTCACGTGGCCTTCTTACAGGGACACGGGTCATTGGGTTTAGGGCCCCCTATCCAGTATGAGCTCTTCATAACTTGACTGTATCTGCAAAGTCTGTATTTCCAAATAAGGTCACATTCACAGGTACCAGGGGATAATGACTTCAACATACTGGGGAGAGGAGATGACGACAAAATTCAACCCCCAACAGCACCTTCAGTCTTTACTGAGGTGCATAGAGCTCCACTGTATGACTACACCGGTGATTATCCGTCCAGGCTCCTCTGACATTCCTTTGGGTGCTTCCCCATGATGCACTGAGAAGTCTCATATGTGGGTCCTTTAGTATACAACTGTCAGTGAAATACCTCAAAACGGAATTGCTGGGTCAAAGTCTGGTGTGTTTGTCGTTTTGATGGATTTTACCACACTGCCTTCACATTTATACTCACGATTTATGCACACGATTGCATGGATCCTTGGACTGAGCATATTTTCTGGGATTTAAGCATTAATTACAATCCTTTTCCTGTTTACCATCCTTCCCATGTTTCTGTCAGGTTGTTGGCTTCTTTCTTGTTAATTCGTTGCACCTCTTTGGAGATTGACCCTTTACATCTGGTGAGTTTTTCGGTCTGTCATTCGCCTTTGGATTCTATTTAGGGTCTTTTTTGGTGTGCATAAATTACTTACTCTGATGCAGTCCAACTTCTCTTGGAAGGTTTGTAAGTTTTCTGTCACTCACTGCTGCCGCCCCTCATTTCCTCAGGAGATGCTGCTCTCAGTCTCCATGACTTAACCCCCTCCAGGTTTCCTCTTCTCTGGCCCGTGTGTCAGTTTCCCTTACTGAGGCTTCCTCCCTCACACAGCATCTAATGCTGGGAGTGCTCACAGCACGGCCAAGGACCACTCCTCTCCTCTGCTGACACTCACCCCAAGGTGACTGCATGCAGGCCTGGGGCTCCATATGCCCTAGATTCTTAGACACCTACAGCTTACAGGACTTCACTGTTCCTCGAACATTCCATGGGCTCCTCAAGTGTGGCACATCCAAGCCTCAGGCCAGAGCTATGGCAGCACCTGCATTCCCGGCCTGCTGGCTCCTCCTCTGGCCTCACTTCCCTGCTGCATTTGCCAAGACCCAACATCCCACAAGTAGGCAAAAGCAAGCGGTGCCTGCTCCACCACTTGCTTTGCAGCCCTTCCAGAAAGAGAGATTTTTGCCAAACTAAGTCAGACCAGGAAAGCTCTTCCCTGGGTTTCCACATGGTCTGGTCGTCCTCCTCACTCAGGGCTCTGTCCCATTGTTAACCTCAGAGAATCCTGCAAATGAGCCCCTAACCCAGTCACCTCTGTTTGCCTCAACTGGCCAGTTTTGGGTCCCTCTGTTTTGGGTTCACATAGTGCCCCCAGGTTGGACAGGGTTGGGTCACACTCTGTAATGAATGAGTGGATCCCCCTTGTGACCCCACAGGGCTTGTGCTCCGGAGGGACAGTGACTCTTCAGGCCCAGCCACCATGAACCCCCACATCCACGTTCCCTGGGACCTAAGGGTGGCCAGCCTTGTGGGCCGGATCCAGTCACCCTCCCGGGAAGGTGGCGTCACCCACGCCCTCATAATCCCCAGCAACCCTGGAGGTGAACAGGGCCCCGCCAGTGAGGACCCCCGCCGGGGTGTGGGCCCTGCCCTGGCTGCTGCCCGCTGGCATGTCCCCAGAGGCCGAGCTAGAGGCCGGGGTCGCCCCAGCACGGGCGCCGGGGCGGTGCGGGGCGGCCGCTGTGACGTGTGCGGCAAGGTCTTCAGCCAGCGCAGCAACTTGCTGCGGCACCAGAAGATCCACACGGGCGAGCGCCCGTTCGTGTGCGGCGAGTGCGGCCGCAGCTTCAGCCGCAGCTCGCACCTGCTGCGCCACCAGCTCACGCACACCGAGGAGCGCCCGTTTGTATGCGGCGACTGCGGCCAGGGCTTCGTGCGCAGCGCGCGCCTGGAGGAACACCGGCGCGTGCACACAGGCGAGCAGCCCTTCCGCTGCACCGAGTGCGGCCAGAGCTTCCGGCAGCGCTCCAACCTACTGCAGCAACCAGCGCATCCACGGCGACCCCCCGGGCCCCGGCGCCGCGCCCCCGGCCACCTCCGGCGCGCCCGAGCCCCCAGGGCCATTCCCTTGCAGCGAGTGCCGCGAGAGCTTCGCTCGGCGTGCCGTGCTACTAGAGCACCAGGCGGTGCACACAGGCGACAAGTCCTTCGGCTGCGTCGAGTGCGGCGAGCGCTTCGGTCGCCGCTCTGTGCTGCTGCAGCACCGGCGGTGCACAGCGGCGAGCGGCCCTATCGCCCTGTCCCGAGTGCGGCCAGAGCTTCAGGCAGCGCTCAAACCTCACGCAGCACCGGCGCATCCACACGGGCGAGCGGCCCTTCGCCTGCGCCGAGTGCGGCAAGGCCTTCCGCCAGCGGCCCACGCTCACGCAGCACCTGCGCGTGCACACGGGCGAGAAGCCCTTCGCCTGCCCCGAGTGCGGCCAGCGCTTCAGCCAGCGCCTCAAGCTCACCCGCCACCAGCGGACGCACACCGGCGAGAAGCCTTACCACTGCGGCGAGTGCGGCCTGGGCTTCACGCAGGTCTCGCGGCTCACCGAGCACCAGCGCATCCATACGGGCGAGCGGCCCTTCGCCTGCCCCGAGTGCGGCCAGAGCTTCCGGCAGCACGCCAACCTCACGCAGCACCGGCGCATCCACACCGGCGAGCGGCCCTACGCGTGCCCCGAGTGCGGCAAGGCCTTCCGCCAGCGGCCCACGCTCACGCAGCACCTGCGCACCCACCGGCGCGAGAAGCCCTTCGCTTGCCAGGACTGCGGCCGTCGCTTCCACCAGAGCACCAAGCTCATCCAGCACCAGCGCGTCCACAGCGCGGAGTAGCCAGCCCCACGAGCGCGGTGTCCCCCTCTACACCTCGCTGTGTCCTCTGTTCGGGGAGGCAGAGCACCTACCTTACAGGGTTTGTGGTGAGGCCAGCTGTCACATAGGTACAAGCGGCCGGCCCAGGACTTGGCCCCAGTAGGTGCTCAATAAACAGTCTGTGGAACCGGTGTCTCCACCCGCGCACTCCCTCTGCACCCACATGGGCTCTCTCGACCACGCCCACCCACCGTCTCATGATCCCTTCTGTCTCCACCCACTTGATCCCTGGGCCCCCGCTGAGGCGGGCTCCAAGCTGCACCTGCCCACATTCTGCATGGTGTCCCACATGAGGGTCTGCCAAGATCCCAAGGACCCTAACCCAGTCAGCAGTATCAATGAGGGTCTTTTAAGTAGACAAAGCCCAGCAGTATTTTTTACAGAAACAAACTTCACATCAGGAATTGCTAAATATTAGGTTATTGATAGGTAATTGAAAGGAGTAAAGAAAAGTCATGGAGGTAGGAATGGCAGGGAACAACCCACCATCCCTGGGGCTGGAGAAACAAAGGAAAGTATTGCAGTGTTCCATTGAGTCCCCACTAAGCTGAAACTCAGGCCCCTGAGGAGGCGGGGGGGGGGGGGGCACTGCTGGCTAGGGCTGAGGTCTCAGGAGTCAAAAGGGGGGCACCCAGTGAGGCCAGGAGTCAAAAGGGGGGCACCCAGTGAGGCTAGGACCCAGACCCCTGAGGAGGGGACAGTCAAGGCTATTGAATGAGGGGAAGGAGAAGCTGAGGAGTTGATCCTCTGGGGTCAGGTCGTTGTGGGGGCCCCCAGCAGGGTTCCAGCTCCTCTGGCAGCTGGGAGCCCAGACTTCACTTGGATCCATCAGGAGCACAACCAGCTTGGTTTGCTACTGACACCTGCCTGCTCCATGAGTCCCTGCAATGCTTGTCCCCTGAGGCTGCCTGACCAAACCAAACCTGCCAGGCAAGGACCTGGACCTCACCAGTTTTCCCCAAGCCAGCCAAGGTCATTTGAGGTGCAGCAGGAGTCACAAACTGGCACATAGCACACCAGAGCTGACCTGGAGATGGGCATTTGTAAAAATTAGAAGCTGCTTTCTAGATTTAAAAGCTGGGAGGTTTTACCTGGAAATCCACAATTCTTGTGGAATTGTCTTTAAATATTCCCAGAGGTTTACCACCAGCAGGCTCTGAGGCACAGAAGGCTCCTGGGACAGCACACTCGCGCCAAGACAAGGAGGGGAGGACTGGTGCAAGCCTCAGTTCATGGATGGCAGGCTCCTACCTTCCAGTTCCCATTGTATAGCCCCATGCAGCCTCCCCCATACTGGAAGTTCTCCATTAGGAATGCATTCAGCAACAACTCACAGGAGACAGTAGAAAGCAACCGGGGTGAAAGTGGATGGATACTGCCAGTGCATGTTCAGCATCCTGCAGAGTACAGAGCTGCTATTGCTGTAACCCTCCAGACTTTTCCCCAATGCCACTGTCTCTTCTTTCTTAACAATCCTTCTGCCCCTTTGACCAGGACCTTGACACAGTTCCCATCCTACCTGTGGCTGATAGGAAGGTGAGCCATTTCACTCTTCCAGTCTGTGGGGTGGAAGGCAGCATCAGAGAAGGGGTCAAGGGTCTCACTCTGGGTGGGTGTCAGCCTGGCCTCAGATTGGGGGTTTCCAAAAAACCTCACTTTGGAGGCCTGTGTGTCCAAAAGTCATCCAGGGTGCAGGTGGACTTTTTCCCCCGACGCTTTCAGTCAAGCCTGACCCACATGAGGCTGGAGCCCTGGCTACAGGGAAAGCTGACGATCCAGTGTGGGCCAGAGGTCTCCCAGGGGAGACCAGGGACTTGGAGAAGGCATACTCCCTTTCCCCCATCTGCACATCCCACCTGGCCCATTTCCCAGCCACAGCCTGAGTCAAGGACTAAGTCCACTTCCTATGGCCACTGGTGTCCATGGGAGCAACTCAACAGAGCCCCCTCCAGGGGTTCTCCCTATATGACACAGGCCCGGAGAGGGGGAGGGGGGTTGACCGCTGGGCTCCATGACACTACTACTGCCCTCTCCAAACAGAAAAGGGACTTCAAGGACTCGGGGCCGGGATCTGCAGAACTAGAGGGGAGAGGAAGGCAGCCACTGGGCCGTTGGGACCCTCACAGGTCCAGTAAGGTCAGGTTACCGAAGGCATGCATGCACCGGGGGTTCCTGTAACATGGATTTTTTTTTTTAAAATAAACGTGTGACTTCTATAATGAGAAACTAAGAGAAAGAACAAGAAGGTTCTCATGTTTTTATCATCTTGGTTGTTGTGCAGTACTTATTAAAAGGAAATCTGTTTAGATACCACCACACAAAAATGTAAAATGTCACAGGGAAAATGGCAACAAAGATGCAAGGCATGGAGAGAGGTACCATGCCAAGGACCCACACCCAAAGCCACGAGAAGTCCAAGGACCGGCCCTTCCTGAAGGAAGAAACACGGGAAGCAAAGTGTGAGTCCCACACGAGCCCATTTCTGTTTCTTGTCGGGCCAATGACACCCCGAACATCTTCCGCATAGCTGGGGGTGTTGAGAATGTGGGCTCCCTCCACAATGTCAGCAGGGCTGAGGACAAAATGGGCCACTCGGCCTCACACGGCCACAGCCATATAAGGATCCGGAGACCCAGGTCAGCCGAGGAGTATGATAGCAGTGGGGGGAAAGAAGGGGTGGGGGACGGCTCCGCCGAGGTGAGAATGACAGAGACGGATTTGGGGTGGATGCCAGGTTGGGGTGGTGAGAGGCACTAGGGGGCTACTTCCGCGAGGTGAGGACGGCGGAGCGCGGCCCGAGGTTGATTTTTATGGGCTGTCGGCGGGAAAGGTCCCGTGAACGCACAGCCCGCCCGAGCCCCTCCTGGATCGCTGGAACTACGTCTCCCACACTGCCCCGGGAGGCGACAGCGCCTTGGGACAGGGACGGCCGGGGATGCGCCCGGCAGCCACGACCGGACGCAGACGGACTGAGCACTCGAGCCCAGCCGCCCACCAGGCCAGACCCGGGCCCGTTTGGGGGCTGGCGGCCACGCTCACGCGTCCGACGGCTTCCGCGGCGAACCGCGGTTGCCTTAGTGACGGCTTCCTCCTCCGCCCTCCGAGACCGCTGAGCTGTGATTGGAGAGGACGCCCAGCCATTCACGTCGCCCCGCCCCGATGCGCGGAAGGAATGCCGATGGCCGCAGTGCGCCTGCGCCGGAGCCCCCGCGGCGGAGCCGTTCTAGGCCAGGCCCCGCCCCCGTCGTCCTGTCCCCAGGTCCACCCCGGCAAGGTCTTCCCGGATTATCCCTGTAAATCTCCATGGTGCTTACCAGTCTCTGCCACAATACGTATTTTGTTTGCTAGATACCCTCAACCAGAATCTCCACGAGTGGGGAAACTTTGGGTTTGCAATAGGACATTGAGGATGCTCGACCTCACACTGCTGGCCCAGTGCCTCAAGCCTCGCCCAGGCTCTGGACCGCCGCGATCACTCTGTGTTACTCCGGGGAACAGATACCTCGTCTGACCCAACCCCAGAAGCGGTTTGCAGGGCGTGTAAGTGGCGATGGCCAGACAGCGAGCGAGGCAAATCTGCCCCACTCAAAGATGGGTGGCGCCGCCTCCTGCGTGGCCTAGCGACAGTCCCCGGAAGTGTCCGCGACTCGTCACCGGCCCGCAATGAACGGAAATACCCGAGCCCATCCGAAGGAGGCCGAACCCCAAATCCCATTGCTCAGCAACGCGAGCGCGCCGAGGCGGCGCGGCGGACGGCAGCTGCGCAGGCGCAGAGCACACGCTGGTGGTGAAGCACCTTAGCGGGCAGGCGGCGGAAATAGCCGAAGCGGCGGGGCGCCCGAGGCCGTTGCCGACCTCCGCGCCGAAACCCGCTGCTGCCGCGGGGAGGAGAGGCGCCTTTAAGGTCACGTCCGCCGCCATCGTGCCCTGCCGCTTCCTCCTTCTATCTTGAGCCGCAGCCCCTTGCGGAGGGAACGAGTGAGCTAGCGACGAGGGAGCTCAGCCTCCGCAGCTGCAGCTAGGCCTAAAAAGACTTGAGCGGGCTAGGGGTAGGAAGGGAGCGGCCGGGCGGAAGGCGGGGCCGCGCGCGGCCCGAGGACAGCCGAATCGGCCCGAGCACTGACGAGCGCCGCCGAGCGCGTCCGAGGAGCAGGGCCAGGCCGGAGGCCGAACTACGGGAGCCGAGGCGGGCCGCGCGGTGGGCGCGGAGCAGCGAGGCGGGCCGGGCGGGCGGCGGCAGCGGCGGAGGAGGCCGCGGCGCCGGGTCCGAGGAGCGGCGGCAGCGCGGGTGGGCGGCGGGGGGGCCGGGTGTTGACCGGGGTCCCGGGCCCCGCGGCGGCGGCAGAGGCGGCGGCGGCAGGATGATCAAGCTGTTCTCGCTGAAGCAGCAGAAGAAGGAGGAGGAGTTCGGCCGGCGGCACCAAGGGCAAGCAGCAAGAAGGCATTCTGCGGCGCAGCTGCGAATTCAGAAGGGTAGGGGGGGTGAAGGGTTCGGAGGTCAGAGCCTGGAGATAGGGGGTCAGGGTGGGATAATGCGATCGCCGGGGGGCTGGGGGGGGGGGTCGGAGGTCAGGGCACGGGGGCTTGGGATGATGGGAAGAGTTAGGGGTAGGGAGTGAGGTAATGCTGTTATCAGGGATCAGAGATGGGGAGTTTAGGATATTGGGAAGGCAAGGTGTCTGGTATCAGAAACCCGGAAATCTGAGGCTGGGGGGTGCAGGTCGGGCCTGCAAGTCTGGAGGACAGACGGTAGCCTGGTTTGGGGGTGACAGGTGGAGGAGGAAAGGATGCTGGGGGCTTAGGAAAGGGCATAGGAGTGAGTCTGGAGGACAGACGGTAGCCTGGTTTGGGGGTGACAGGTGGAGGAGGAAAGGATGCTGGGGGCTTAGGAAAGGGCATAGGAGTGGGAGACGATTTAGGGCATCATAGTGGGATCGCCAGGAATCTCAGACGTTGGGGGGGGTTGGCGCTGGGGCTCACAGGTCTTGGAGTAAAACAGAAAGATGGGTGTAGGGTGACTGGTAAGGGGAGATGAGAGAGGTGAGATTACAGTGATTGGAATGAGGGAGTAATTTAGGGTATCAGGGTGGGGTTCAGGTAGGGGTAGTACCTTAAGTTTGGGTGGACACATCGTGGTATGGGCAGTGTTCATTGGAGAGTGGAGGTCGTGGATGAAGAACCCGGGATTTGGATTGATCAGAGATGGGTGTATTGGGAGCTGGATTGCGAAGACCCAAGTCCTGTGAGCTGAAGATGTGGTCTGTGTATACAGTAGAGTTGGCTTGGTTTGAAAGCCAGAAAACACAGCCACATTTGAGGATCACATTTGGGGTATGCTGTGGATCCAGCAGGGAGAGGGTTGTGGTGCGGGACAGAGCCCAAAACGGGATCCCAGGGATTCCTGGCGAATGAGGCTATGAGGGCTCTGCTGGTTGCTCGTCCTGACGGCTTGCCTTCTCCTTCTGTCCCCCTTCTCTGCTGCCCAAACCCAGACATAAACGAGCTGAACCTGCCCAAAACGTGTGATATCAGCTTCTCAGACCCAGACGACCTCCTCAACTTCAAGCTGGTCATCTGTCCCGATGAGGTGAGAGACTGCCCAGGGAAGGCAGACCTGGGATACCCCACCATGGGGAGGGAGATCTTTTCTGTCCTAGCAGGACGGAGTCCTGACATCATTTTCTCTCTCCTTCCAGGGCTTCTACAAAAGCGGGAAGTTTGTAATTCAGTTTTTAAGGTGAGTCTCAGGCAGACAAGGGCAGTTCCCTGGACTGAGAAGGGGACAGCTGAGGCCCCAGCCTCCTGCAGGGCACCTGCCCACCTCCTCTATCTTTTTCTGACCCAGGTGGGCCAGGGTTACCCACATGATCCCCCCCCCCAAGGTGAAGTGTGAGACAATGGTCTATCACCCCAACATCGATCTCGAGGGCAATGTCTGCCTCAACATCCTCAGGTGACAATGACAGCCGTCCACTGCCTGCTTGTACCCCAGCCCTGTCTGCCCTTCTTGTGGCCTCATGGGCTCTCACTCCATCTCCATCCCTTCTCTCCCACTTAGTATTACTGTGTTCCTCTGTTCCCTCCATCTCCAGTCTTCTTCCTCATGATGTGAGCTTGACTTTCTTCTGGACGTGTCTTCTGTATGCATCTCCCAGCCTCTCACATCCCCACTCTCCTGGGTCCTGGGCCTTGACCCTTCAGGCCTCAGGAGGGACAGTGGCAGCTGCCTGCCTGCCAGCCCCTGACCACAGTGTTCTCTGTCCACAGAGAGGACTGGAAGCCAGTCCTTACGATAAACTCCATAATTTATGGCCTGCAGTATCTCTTCTTGGTAAGTAGATACAGGTGTGGCCAGGAGCTGTGAGGGGTCGGCACCTCTGTCTCCAGGGCCTCCTGACCTCCACCTGTGCTGGCTACAGGAGCCCAACCCTGAGGACCCCCTGAATAAGGAGGCTGCCGAGGTCCTGCAGAACAACCGGCGGCTTTTTGAGCAGAACGTTCAGCGCTCCATGCGGGGCGGCTACATTGGCTCCACCTACTTCGAGCGCTGCCTGAAATAGGGTCAGCGCTAGTCCTGCTCCGCCAAGGCCACCAGCCTTGGCGTCCCCTGCAAATATTTATTGGGGGCCATGGGTTGGGGGTGGAGGGCAGCCAGTAGTCCCCCTGCCCTGGCCTCGCCTCCCCTCCCTGCCACCCCATCCTCCGTTATTTTTTTTTAACCACCATGTGATTAAGGTCGGCGCTGCCTCCCCCGACCCGCTCAGCGATGGGAAATGAATTGGCTTGTCTAGCCCCCAAGCTGGGTGCTATCCAGCCACCCACTCTGGGCTCCTGGGAGGGTGGGTGAGGGGCCTGGGTAGCCGGGGCTTGGCACCCCACCCCTCCGCCACTGGAGGTCGTACCAGGCTATTAAAGAGGAATGTTACTGCATGGCCTCTGCCTCTTCCTTCTGTGGGGAACACTGTGCGGCCCAAGTGGGTAGTGGGAGGAGGGTGGTCATGGGTAGCATTGGAGTGCCCCAAACAGGCTGCCCTTTCCCTGGGGCAATCCTGGTTACTGTGGGGAGACCAGGCCCCGAGTCTGAGGCTGGCTGAGATAAGCAGGGAACTGGATCCATTGGGAGCAGGCACGGGAGCTTGGGGGAAAGTCTGCATCATCCCAGCTCTGCCTTCTGTGGGGAGCCTGCCAGTGCCTAAGACGCGAGACATTGGGCGGCCCTGGTTCTGGCCCTGCAGGCACCGTCGCAGGTCCAGGGTCTGCGTAGAGCTTCCGCGAAGGAAGCAACGGAGCCCTTAGGTGGGTAATGGGAGGGCATTCAGCTTGAGACGGGGTGGCATGCTGCGACCGAGCCCCCAGGACTGGCGAGGCGCACTGGGGCTGGTCCAGCAGTGGGGTTCGAACCTTCAATAGCCTAGGGCCGGCCGCAAGAGGACGCGGCGCTGATACACATGCGCCTCGCCGCCGGCCGACTCGGAGGCGTGTACGCACGCGCATTCCTGCCGCCTCCCAGCATTCCGGGCGCGGGCGGGGCGCGTGATGTCAGGTCGTTTAATCCGGAAGCGGCGGCGGCAGTAGAAGCGATAGAGCTGGGGAACCGTCGGTGGGCGCGCCGGGAATCTGAGCGAAGGGTACCGTGACCCGGAAGCGGAAGCTAGGCCCCTCGTCCCAACTCCGGTGAGTGGCTCCTGCTGGGCCTGGGTCCCGGGTGGGCGCAGGGCGGCGGCGTTACGGGTCCTCTCTTTGCCAGGAGTCCAGTGCCTCGCCATTCCCCAAGAACCCCGTCCTTAGCTCTCGGGGTCCCCATACGCCGCTTTGTTTTTGGAGGCCCGAGATCCTGTCCTCGGTGTGCAGGCAGCACCCCCGAACCCTGCCTGTCTTTGGTGTCCACGGTTCTCTAACGCCACGACCATGTCTTCGGCCCCAGGTTCCCTCGGTTCCCTCAGCTTTACGGTTCCCAGTCCTCATGCCACCCACACCCTATCCTCAACTTCAGCTCCCCACACACCTCCACCCAATTGTCCTGTCCTCCGGAGCTCTGGTCCCCGATGTCCCCATTGCACTCACCCCCACTGAAGCTCACCTGCAGCCTTAGTCCATCAGAGACACCAGGGGAACTCACTCCCAGGTCCTAAGAAAGAAGCCAAAGCCCTGTGCCTTCTGTGTGCTAACCCCCCTAAGGGCACAGTGACGGAGAAGGAACGACTTTTAGGCCAGTGTCTGTCCTAAAGTTCCTTGGCTTGCCCCCATAGTCTTTGCCACCCCCTCCTGGCCACCCATTCACACCTCCTCTGCCCTCTAGTCCTTTCCCATTTCTCAAGCCTTCCCTGACCCCACCCTGCCTCCCACCCTACCTCGGGCCCCATGCCCTACCACTAGGCCCTTCACCTGCCTCAGACCCACCAGGGGGGCTCCTGCCACCATGGACCTGTTGTTCGGGCGCCGGAAGACACCAGAGGAGCTGCTGCGGCAGAACCAGCGGGCCCTGAACCGTGCCATGCGGGAACTGGACCGTGAGCGACAGAAGCTGGAGACCCAGGAGAAGAAAATTATCGCGGACATCAAGAAGATGGCTAAGCAGGGCCAGATGGTGAGGACTGGCAAGTGGGGACTGGGACAGGGAGAGGACACATCGCATGATGGGGAACTCTTGTCACAGTGGGTGGAGATGGCAGTGAACAGAACAGACATGCCGACAGACAGTCCAAGGAGACCAGTGGAGTGAGGGACAAGCAAGGTTTCCTTAGTTTGCAGGTCTGAAAAGGCCACCTCCAAAGAAGTAATGTCAGAGCTGAGGCTTGTATGATGAAAAGAGCAAGTCTGCAAAGATCCAAAGAGAGCATCTCAAGCAGGCAGGACAAAGAGTGTGAGACAGGAAGCCTCAGCAAGATTAGGGGGGTGATGGGAGAGAGTTGATGTGGGCCAGACTTCTTGGAATCACGGACCACAGTGGGAGCTGAGTTGGAGGATTTAAGGCACAAGAGGGATGTGGCCTGGAATATGCTTTGATCAGGAGACCAGTGAGAGAAGAGATGGAGACCTCCTGAACCAGGGTGGGGGCATGGAGAGGGGAGCAGAATCCTCTTTGAAAGCAGAGTATAGGATGGGGGATGTGAAGGGGGGGCAGAGCCATGATGGATGACAGGATTTTAGCCTAAGGAGCCAGCTGGGCAGAGGAAGACAAGGAAAAGCAGGTTTGAGGAGGAATTCAAAAGTTAAGCTTCAGATGTGTTTGAGATTCTTGAGCCTGAGGTAGAGAGAGAGGCAGATTTTTTGTCTAGAGCCAGGAGAGAAACTTAGGAGTGTGTGTGTTTTAAGTCAAGGGAGGGAAAAGAACCAAAAAGTGATCTGAGGCCTTCCAACGTTTAGAGATTGGAGGAACCAGGAGAAATCTAAAAAGAAACCTGAGGAATGGTGGCCCAAAAGGCAGGAGAGGGCGAGCTCAGGGTGAGGGGCCAGGGTGAGCAGTGACCACTGGGTTTTTCCACACAGGATCCTTTGAGGACAACAGGCGTGGTGGTGGGGTGGGGGCATCACAAACACCAACTGATGAGAAGTGTGGAGAAGCAAGTAAAACACCCAGCCTTTTCCCTACCACTTATCCAACCCACAGGATGCTGTGCGCATCATGGCTAAGGATTTGGTGCGCACACGGCGCTATGTGCGCAAATTCGTGCTCATGCGGGCCAACATCCAGGCTGTGTCCCTCAAGATCCAGACACTCAAGTCCAACAACTCGATGGCGCAAGCCATGAAAGGTGTCACCAAGGCGATGGGCACCATGAACAGACAGGTCTGCCTTTCCCCTCCCCCCTCCCCACCCAAACTGACTGCAGGGACAGAACTCAGCCTCCCTCTCCCGCCCTCCAGCTGAAGCTGCCACAGATCCAGAAGATCATGATGGAGTTCGAGCGGCAGGCAGAAATCATGGACATGAAGGAGGAGATGATGAATGACGCCATCGACGATGCCATGGGTGATGAGGAAGATGAAGAAGAGAGGTGCGTGGACACAGGGAGTGGGAAAGTGAGCAAGGACATCTGCCCATCACATGTGGAAACAAGTCGTCTTCTCTTCCCTAGTGATGCTGTGGTGTCCCAGGTACTGGACGAGCTGGGACTCAGCCTGACGGATGAGCTGTCAAGTGAGTACTCTGAACCCCTTGTCCCACCCGGTGCCCAGCCCCAGCCCTTCACTCTAATGGTCTCTGCCCCTGATCCCTGCAGACCTCCCTTCCACTGGGGGCTCACTCAGCGTGGCTGCCAGTGGGAAGAAAGCAGAGGCTGCAGCCTCGGCCCTGGCAGATGCTGATGCTGACCTGGAAGAGCGGCTCAAGAACCTGCGGAGGGACTGACTGCCCGGCCCCACCCCCCACCACAGGGCCAGGGGGTCTCCGGGCATTCCCTGTACCCATTCTGGAATAAAGATGTTGAACACTAAACCTAGACCTGTGTGGCAACTGGCCCAAGGGCATGTGGCCCAGCTGGGGTACTTCTGAGCAGGGTGGGCTGGTCTCCACAGGCTTATTTCCTGCTTTGGGGCAGGAGTGGGGAGGCCGTGAGTCTGCTCACAATGGTCAAGGACATGGCCCAGGCCCCAACAGCCCTGGCCCAGCCCAGTAGGGAACTGATGGGGACACAAGGGTGGAGGCTGCCTGACTCAGGCGCCCCACGAAGGACTCAGCTTGTCAGCAGTCACACGTAGAGAAGACAATGATTTGGAGGTAAGGGATGAAGATCAAACCAGCGGCAGCCCCCCGTTTGGCCTGCCCCACACTTGCACATCTCACACCACCTCCCAGCTCACGGCCATGCAGTGCACATCTGCTGCCCCCAACCCGCAGGCACAAGGAGCCCTGGGTCTGGCCCACCTGCCAAGCACCTGCTCCACCCCATCACCCTCCCGAGGTTTGGAAACCTCTGCAGAAAAAGCTAAGGACCAGGCGAGGGGTCTGCATGTAGACAGGAAGACCCTTGTACACCTGAAGAGCACCATTGGGCTTAAAGGGAAGTGGATGCAGGCAGTGGGGCCAGGCCGTCACCCCACTTAAGTCCCCCACCACTCAAGGACCGAGAAACTGGTGAAGTTTTTATTAAATCCACAGAAGTAAAAACCATATCGTGAGGGGCTGGGGTACAGGGCCACCAGGGAGTGGAAGCCAGGCCACCGGAAGGGGGAGACAGGACAGAGAAGAGCCAGGCCAAGCTGGCCATGGGGGCCCCAGCCTCAGAGGCCATCACTGGGACCACCAGGCAGCTCTGGGGCCCCCAAGCCAGCTCCCGGCAGGCTCAGAGGTGGAGGCTCCACCAGCACTGCTGAGAACTTGGTGTCACCAAAGGCCTCGTTCATGCGTGTCTCGAAGAAGCGCTGCAGACCGATGATGGACTGCACGTCCGCCTTGTCCTGGGGCCAGGTAGGGGTGTGGTCAGCTGCCCCAGGCTCTGCCCACCCTCAGCCCACCCCTGGGTCCCACCCCACCCCTCTGCCAAGCTCACCTCTGTCAGCTTATTGAACTGTTTGAACATGCGGCCCACGTCCTGCGCAAACTCCTGGGGGGAGCTGTAAGGGGGGGACAACTTCTCCTGGAGGCGAGCACGGATCAGCGTCAAGTCCAGGGTACCACCGGGCTGGTCCTGGGGGGTGGGCAGCACACAACTGAGTGGACGCGGGGCAGGCAGGTCCCCCTCCCCCCACCCCCCGCTCCCCTCCCAGTCCCAGGACTCACCAGGGTGAAAGTGGAGTCAGTGGCCAGCTGGTGCAGGGGACGGCAAGGCTCGTGGCAGAACAAGGCCAGCAGGACACGCTCACACTTCTACAGACAGCACAGGGACCAGATGTCAGAGCCACCAGCCCCACCCCGACCCCCCCAAGCTAGGAACCTGCCCTGGTCCTCACCCGCTGGTTGGTTGGCGAGAGCTTGGCCACCACACCAGCACTATCAGCCCCATCCAGGCTGAGGCTGCCATCCTCCTCCTTTAGGTCCGGGAGCACGTGGCAGAGCGAGCAGCTCCACTCCTCCCTGGGGTGGGTGGAGAAGACAGTGAGGGGCTAGGACCCCCACCCCATCCCACCCAACCACACCCAGTCCAGCCCCACCCAGGCCTGCACCCTGGCACGTCCTGCAGGGCTGGCAGGTGGCAGTCCAGGTGGAAGCAGAACTCGCACTGGTTGCACATGACCAGGTCGCCTGGTTTCTGGCAGACACGACAGATGGTGGCGCTATCATCCAGGGTGCCCGGGCCACCAGCTGGGGCCGAGGCGCCCTCAGGAGCCACCACTTCCAGACCCGAGCTGGTGCTGCCACTGGGTGAAGCCAGGCGGGGGCCCTCAGCGCCAGGACCCTCTGTCAGGGGCATCAGCACAGGCTTGGTTTCAGGGCCCTCGGTGGCAGCAGGGGGGGCTCCAATGGCAGCCTCAGTCTCTTCTTCCTGCAAAGTGGCAAGGGGCAGTCAGCAGAGTCCAAAGTGGGTGGCAGGTGTCCCCCAGTGGCCCCCAAAGCTCACCTTGACAATGGCCATACCAGGGAGGGGCGGAGCCCCAGGGGCGCCAGGGGGTGCAGTCCCAGGTGGGCCAGCAGCAGCCGCAGCGCCACCACGCTCGATGACAATCAGATTGTAGTCCTCGGTGGTGCTACCTGGGAACACCTTGAAGACGGGTGGCTGGCTGTCAGCTGTCAGGTCCAGGTCCAGGCGCTCGAGGCTCACCCGTGGCACCTTACGCATGAGGCCGCTCACTTCGCCCTCACCTGAGCGGGACCTGCAGGACAGGGCTTGGCGTGAGGTCCAAGCCTAGGCCCAGCCCACCACCCCAGGGACCTCTCCACTCACCGCTTCACACCCGACACGTGGGGCTCTGCACTGGAGTAGGGGTCATCTGCGTGGAGACGGAGGGAAGAAGGCACCAGGTCGGGGTGGGCACAGGGCGCCAGTCCCCATGCCCCCACCCAGCTGTCACTGGTGCCAGAAGAGAATGCAGCAGCCACCCAGCTGGGCAGACTCACTCACCTGACCCGAAACCGTAGCCTTCCTGCACCTCCATGGACTGTGGGCAGAGCGGAGTTGGCAAACTCAGGCTGGGGCCTGCAGGGCCTGGTGCCCTCTCCCCTCCCCTGCCCACACCCTGCTCACCTGGCTGCTACTAGCACCCTGCTTGCTCAGGGGCCCAGGTGCCCGTGGGGGAGCCATGGGTGAAGGGCCAGTCGAGTTGGTGCCAGGACGCTCTGCCACAATCTTGCCTGAAGGGAGGGAGCAAGAAGCATTAGAAGGGGCAGTGCCCCAGGGCAGGGGGCCAGGAAGGGGTGCCAGGACCCACCGAAGGCCTCAGCACTCTTGGTCCAGGCATTGAGGTCCCACTGGAACTTCATCTCGCCGTGCGGCTCCACAGGGTCCACAATCATCTTGAGCGCACGATGCAGCTGGAAGTAGATCTGGGGGCAAGGAGAGTGTTAGTGGGAGGGTGGCAGCCCCCCACCCAAAGCCCACCAGGACCCCTGGCCTGCCCACCCCGCACCAGCTTCTTGGAGAGTAACAGGGCAGTGTTGTTGTCACTCTCCAGGGCCCATGAGGCGAAGCGCAGAATGTGCTCCTGGTGCTTCTGGATCTTGGTCATGGTCCAGTGCTGCCGTTCCAACCGCTCCTGCTGACCCTCGGTCACCTTCTGTGGGGATGGGGGATTGGGCAAGGGGGACAGCGTCAGCAGGAGGAGAGACCCCAGGACCCTTCCAGCCCAAAAGGAGAGACCAGACCTGGGCGTCGTTGACCAGCACGCGGCCCCGTTTATTCAGCTCCTTCATGATCTGCAGGATGGCCATCTTGACATCCACCTGCACACGCTTCTGCACGTCAGACACCTGGCGGATCCTGCAAGAGGGGGGATGGGTCAGGCCAGGTGCACACAGCCAAGTCCCCCCACGGCCCTGGCATCCCCACTTACGAGCTGCGAACCTCCTTGGTGCTCTTCTGCAGCGTCGCGTGCTTGTCCCCCAGGCGCTTCACCAGTGAAGCCAGGAGCTTGCGCTGGTTCCTCACTGCATCCTCCAGGAACTGGTACCTGTGGGTCAAAGGGGCTGTAGTGCTGAGCACAGGGGACAGCGCTCCACACCACCCTCCCCAAGCCAGCCGCGAGACTCACTGGTGGTCCTTGTGGGCATTGAGCTGGCAGTCCCGGCAGGTGAGGGTGTCGCAGCTCTCACAGAACAGCACAAGGGGCTCGTGCTTGTGCACGTTGCAGTAGACAGTGCGCTCACCGTCCCGTGACTTGGCTGGCCCTGTGGGGCAGACACTCTGAGACGGACCCTCACCCTTGGCCACCCACACCTCAGGCACCCCTCAGAAGGCGCAGGCAGCACAAGGAGTGCCACCCTGCACCCCAGCCTGCCAGATGTCCTTGTCCTCCTCGTTTCTGAGAACAGAAGAGAAAGACACTCCACACCGCTTCCTTCTGCCCCAGGTGTGTATGTCAAGAGAGCTCCTACCCACCCGCCTGCTGACAACACCTGACCCTTGGTTCTTTCTTTTCTATCCATAGCAGGTCTGCACAGCAAAGAGTATTCCAGCCACTGCAGCACCAACGCCTATACAAGAAGGAGCCGAGCAGAGACGGAAAAAACAAGGGCCTAGGAACACCCTGCCTGTGTTCGGCTGTGGTTCCCTCAAGAGCCATGTCTGCTGGCCTCCCTTTTACATCCCAGCAAAGCCAGGCCACACACCACTTACTACCTGAGGGCCCAAAGAGGCCTTACCCAGCACTACTCATCTTGGATGGGTAACACCCTGGGACCAAAATGAGACACCCACCCTACCAGAAAGCTGCCCTGGCACATCGGCCCTCCCTCCCTCCTCCCCATCGGGCCCTGTGACAGCCCACCCAGCCCAAGGCACATGGTACTGGAACACAAAGCAGCCAGGCTTCAGTACCCCCAACACTGCCCTCCAAGGCATCCAACTCTGCCCTAAACCCAAAAGCCACTGTGGACTCCTGTTCCCTGCTCTTGGCTACTCAGGCCCACATCCCAGTTCTCCAGGCTGAGAAGAACTACACCTTAGCTCCTGAAAGGCGTTCTGGGCCAGATCCCAGGACACTCAGGGCTCCCCAAGCCCCTTTCCACGCCAGAGCCGGCATGTGAGCAGAAACTGGAAACACTACCCGTAGCTCTGGGTGTTAATCATCCCACAGCTGGGACATTTTCGGCCTGTCACTGCCAGGCCATGCCCCAAGACCTCAATTTCCCCAACACTGCCTCAAGCCAGGATACCAGAGAACCCCAAACCCAGGCAGCCTCTAACATCGTTCACCAAGGACACTGGCTTTCCCTATCTGTACCCACCTTTCCCTGCCTAGACCGTCCCCAGAACCAGGTCCTCTGACAAGCCTCCCCAATACCACACACCCCCTGCTCCCTGGGCACCTGACGCCCCACAAGGCCTTTCCCCTCCAGCCTGAACCCTCAGAACCCCAGCCCTCCTGCTTTTAAGGAGGCTCCTGGCAATTCCTCCTGGAGCAACCCCACAGCCAGCTTACCGGTGGAGCGCACGGTGTGGTCCTTGGTGTACTTCACCCGCTGGTGCGCCTCCACGCATGTCTCGCACAGGGGCTCAGAGCACTCCACGCAATAGCTGGTGGCCGGCGCGTTATCCTCACAGCTAGTGCAGCACTGTCGGACAAGGGCGGCGTCAGAGGAGGCAGAGCCACCTAAGGTGCCTCCCTTTACCAGACCCAAGAACCCCACCCGGGAGGAACGTCGGGCCCTAATTTAACTGCCGGTACTGGCGCCGGGATCCTCCCGGCACCTCCGCAAGGCCAGAGAGCTCCAGGGGCAGTTGGGGCATTGCGCACCTGGTTTGCGTCCTGGGCGTCGGTGGCGGCCTTGTTGCCACTGTCACGCATAAAGTAGTTCTCCACAATGTCTTTGGAGAAACACTGCTGCTTGCACACGGGGCAGTCCACCACTACGAAGGCCAGGAGAAGCAGGAAAAGGTGAGCGCCACCAGACGACCGCGCGCCGAGGCCGGCCCCCGGCCCCCGCCCAACCCCCGCACTCACCCGCGCCGTCGCCTGCCGCACCACCGTCCCCCGAGCTGTTGGCGGAGGTGGGCGCAGCGGGCCCGAGACAGGCGTTGCAGGCCGAGTGCAAGCAGGGCAGCAGGCGCGGCTCCCGCTCGGGCCGCAGGCGCTCCCGGCACACGCCGCAGTGCTCCAGAAGCTCCAGCGCCTCCCCGCCGCCCGCTGCGGGCGACGACGCCGAGGCCGAGGCCGCTGCAGAGGCAGCCGCCGCCGCCGAGGAGGCGGAGGCGGAGGCGCGCTTCTCGCCGCCCGCCGAGCCCTCGCCCGGGCCTGGGCTGGCCGAGGCCGCCGTGGCCGCGGAGGCCGCCGCCGCCGAAGCCGCCATTCACACGCCGCCGGGGGGCGCCCAGGGGGGAGGAGGGGTGCGGGGCCCGCCGCGCAGGCGCAGACGCGATCGCCGCCAACGGCCGCGCCGCCTGGGCCGCCGCCGCCGCGAGGCCAAGCGCCGCCCGGGCCGCCGCCAGCCGCGCACGGGGCGCCGCCGAGGCCTGGCCGGCCGCCGCCTGCTCCTGCCCGCGGAGACGCCGCCGAGACGCTGCCGCCGCCGCCGCCGCCGCCGCGCTCCCGCTCCAAGCCACGCGCACAACCGCTCGCCCGCGCGCCCGCTCGCAGAAAGAGCCGCGGTCGGGGGGCGGGACAGAAATAACTGGCGCCGACGCCGCTGCGCACGCGCACTGGGCGCCGCGCGGCCCGGGGGCGGAGCTTGAGCCGGCTGCCGACGGTGGCGCTGCCAGTACGCACGCGCGAACGATGCCTCCTCCCTCCACCCCCGCAGCGCGGCTCGCGCGGTGTGGGCGGGGCGGGGCACGGCACGGCACGTCCGCAGCGCAGTCTAGAGCGTGCGCTCCCGCAGGCCCCAGCCCCACCTTCAGGCCGCTCCGAGGCCGGCCTGTCTACTGCGCATGCGCAAGAACTCTCCAACCCCTGTGTCACCAACAGCTTCGGCGAGGGGGCGGGGTCGAAGCAAGGAGGCGGGGCCTGGGCGGGGCCAGGGCGGAGGGACCCCATCCCTGGAGAAGGGCAGCGACTGAGGTTAGGAGAAGGCAGAGACCTCGGAGTTTTAACCTTTTTACTGTTAAGTATGAAAAACACAGGAAACGGCCCAAAGCCCAAGGTGTAACAGAGCAGCCAAACTGTGAAATCCCACCGACCCCCCCAAGCGTCCCCTCCTCCATCATCGGCCTGGTGGTCGTCTCGACCCTCGACAGTGGGGGAATCCTAAGGAGGGAGCAAGGCCGACCTGAGGGGAAATCCTGTCTGACAGTGAGGCAGGGGCTGCGTGGGGGAGGCGCATCCTGTCTGGAGACCCTCAGCGGGGAGGAAGCTCGACGTGTCCCGGGACTGCCACGAGGAGGGAGCCTTAGCGCCTTCTGCAGGGGCCGCAGCGCGCGCGGGGACCAGCCCTGCCTCGGTGGTCCCGACGCGAGGGTGGACGGGAAGGAAACTTCCGGGAAGATGCGGGACCCCAGAGGCGGGCGGGGACGGTCCCCTGGGGCTGCGGCGAGGGGGCTGCTCCTCCCCCAGCCCCGCGGGCGAGCACAGCCGCGTCGGGCCGCGGCGCTGGGCGTGGCCTTTGTTCCCCGCGGGTCGCGGGAGTTGGTTCCCGCCCCTGCCTTTGTTCCAGCCCCAGCGCGCGGCCTCTAAAATCCGAGCCCCGCCTTGTCGCGGCTTCCGCGCCCCAACCACCCGCGGGTTAAGTTCCTGACCACGGGTCCACTCTTCTCTAATAACTGGGGACGAAAATTGTCGGCTAGCATAGCAGCGCACGGCGCGAGTTGTGGCCGGTGCTGGGCCCCCAAATCACAGGAGCGTGGGAATGACCCTATTCTGAGCCCCTGGGGCAGACGGCTGGTGGAGGAGAGGAGGGGTACCAGAACTGGTCAAAATAAATAGGTGATGGTAAAGAGCATAAGAAACGGCTCCCTAAGGGAAGGGCACTGCTCCCGAAACCTGCAGGAAGGACAGTGTAAGGCAGAAGGAACCCCAAGTGCAAAGGCCCTGAGGCAGGCTGGGCGGCCAGAGTACCTGGGTGGGCCGGCAGGTAGGGTCCCCTGCCACCTTAGGGCCCACGGCTAGGACCTTCCTCCCATGACTCTGAGGGGCCCTGGGGCGCAGGCCTAACCAGAGGAGCGGACCGCATGGCAGGGACACAACAGGCCGCCCTGGGGTCTCCTTGCCTGGCTCTGCTCCCAGTGGGCCCCGGCTGATGGGTCTGTATGGCCTTGTGCTCTCACATCCTCCATGCCCCTGGCCTACCCTTCTCAGCCTCTACCTTGCACTAGACCACCGAGAACTAGACATATTCCTGCTTTGCAGACTCAAAGGGGCGGGGGTTGCTGAGGTCGGGCACAGCCTGCCCAGCACTCAGTGGGCTCAGGCCCCACCTGGCCGCCTGCCCACAGCTCTGGCCCTCTTCCTTTTCCCAACCGCCCCCTTGCGTGCAATTCTCCCTCTGCTGGTTTGGATGTATTGTGTCCCCCAAAACTCCATTATCTTTGGTGCAGTTTTGTGTGGGCTGGAAAGGTATTGGTGTTGATTGGGTTGCAGACTTTTGATTGGATGTTTCCATGGAGATGTGATCACTCAACTGTGGGCAAGATCTTTCATTGGATCATTTCCATGGAGGTGCGGCCCCGCCCATTCAGTATGTGCCTTTATTAGTTTACTGGAGCACTACATAAGCTCAGATAGAGGGAGTGAGCTTGCTGCAGCCAAGAGGGACACTTTGAAGAATGCACAGAAGCGAAGAGAGGAGCTGCAGATGAGAGACAGTTTGAAGACAGCCCTTGAAAGCAGACTTTTGCTCCAGAGAAGCTAAGAGAGGACAAACGCCCCAAGAGCAACTAAGAGTGACATTTTTGAGGAACTGAAGCCTACAGAGGAACGTCCTGGGAGAAAGCCACCTTGAAACCAGAACTTGGAGCAGGCACCAGCCATGTGCCTTCCCAGCTAAGAGAGGTTTTCTGGATACCATTGGCCATCCTTCCTCCAGTTAAGGTACCCGATTGTGGATGCATTATCTTGGACACTTTATGGCCTTAGAACTGTAACTGTGTAATCAAATAAACCCTCTTTATAAAAGCCAGTCCATTTCTGGTGTTTTGCAAAAAGGCAGCATTAGCAAACTAAAACACTCCCAAAGCCACTCCCTAGGGGGAGCTCCCTGACTCCCCACTCCAGTTCAGGTCTCTGTCCAGGATTAGTGTCCAGGGCTGTTCAAGGACCCCCTGTTTTGATAAAAGTTTTATGGTATATTTATTCATATACCATAACTTTGCCATTTAAAGTATATAATTCAATGGCTTTTTGTATATTCAGAGTTGTGCAACCATCACTACTCTCTAATTCCAGTACATTTTCTAACCCTGAAAACAAACCCCATTTCTCCCCAACCGCTAGCAACCACTAATCTACTCCCTTTCTATGGATTTGCCTATCCTTGAAGTTACCCTTTATATTTGTATTGTGTTACCTTCTCTTCTTCTTCATCCATGCCCTCCCCAGTGCCCTCCAGGCCCCACTGATCTGTCTGGACTTCCACATGTTCTCCCACCTACCCCTTCTAGCTGGGCTGGCAGATGTGAGCCTCTCAAATGGGTGGGCTCCACTTGCTGCAGAGGATCCCATGGAAGGCCCTGCCAGGTGGATCACTGCCCAGTGATGGACACAGAGGAGCTGCTTCCTGCCCTGTGGGCCTCACAGGCATCGTGTGGGCATCTCCCTGGGTTAATACCCTGATGGGGAGTTGGCACTACCCTGAGCTGCCCAGAGACAGGACAATTTCGTTCTGGATACTGATAGTTGTCATGGTTACACAAAATCTCGGATTTACTTGACACCACTGAATCAAATAGACTGAAATGGTTAAAATGTTGCCTTTTATGTGATGTGTGTTTTACTACACACACATGCAATGAGTTTCCATCGAGGATCCTGAGGTGTGGCCCTGCAATCTCCAACCTCACCTTGCTCCAGCCACCAGGCCCAACTTGCTGTCCCCACCTCAGAGCCTTTGCACTCACAGTTCTCTCTGCCCAGAATGTTCTCACCCACCTCACCACCCGGCTGGTTCCTTCTGGTCCTGCCCCTTTCTGTGGGAGGGAATCTGCAGGACATGAGCTCTGCGCCCTGGCGGTGGCCACTGCCGCGTCCGTGGTGCCAGGGCAAGCGCTTGGCTGGTGTGTGAAGGGGTGAGGGCCATCCCAGCCCTGCCAGGTTTGTAGGTGTGCTGGCTTGAGTCTGTTAGGAACCCCATGAAAGACCATGTTCTTTTAATCCACTCTTGAGGGGCAGACGTACCATGGGTGGAACTTTGGATTAGATTTTTTCCATGGAGATGTGACCCTGCCCATTCAAGGTGGTCTTAATCCTTTACTGGAGTCTTTAAGAGAGCACATGAAGAAAGAGAGCTCTGAGAAGCTAAGAGAGACATTTTGGAAAGAATCACAAATACGTTATCCAGAGTTTGCCCCCAGGAGAAGCAAGGAGGACCCACAGCGCCGAGAGAAGCTAAGAGAGATGGAAGCCCAGAGATGTCTTAGAGAAAGCCATTTTGAAACCAGAACCCAGGAGAAGGACTAGCAGATGTTGCCATGTGACAGAGGAAACCCAGATGCCATCGGTTTTTCCTCAGAGAAGGTATCTACCTCTTGATGTCTTAATTTGAACATTTTCATGGCCTTAGAACTGTAAATTTGCAACCTAATAAATCCCCATCATCAAAAGCCAGTCCGTTTCTAGTATCTTGTGTTTAGGCAGCTTTAGCAAACCAGAACAGTAGTCTATGAGATAAAGTTTGGGTTCTACTACTTTTTTATTTTAATCTACTTTTTATAGTGAGTGTATGTGTATACACATGCACACCCCCCCTTAAAATTTGCCATTTTTAAGTAGACAATTTAGTGACATTAATGACATCCACAGTGTTGTGCTACCATCACCACCATCCGTTACCAAAACTTCTTCACCACACCAAACAGAAACTCAGTACCTTTAAGCAAAAACTCCCAGCTCTTCCTTCCCAACAGCCCCTAGAAACCTCGAATCCAATTTTTCTCTCTGTAAACTTGCATATTGTAGATATTTCATGCAAGTGGAATCATACACTGTTTGTCCTTTTGTAGCATATCACAGTACGTCATTCCAAAATGTCTCTCTCAGCTTTTCATGGGTGAATACTATTCCATTGTGTGGACATACCACATTTTGTTCATAGGTTCCAGCACTTAATTTTTTTAATGAGGTAAAATTAACGTAACATAAAAATCACCATTATAACCATTTTAAAGCATACAGTTCAGTGGCATTTAGTGCATTCACAATGTCATGCAACCACCACCTCTTCCTGGTCCCACAACATTTTCATCACCCCACGAGGAAGACCCACACCCATTATCAGTCATCCCCATTCCCCCTTTTCCCAGCCCCTGGCAACCATTAACCTGCTTCCCATCTCTGTGGACTTTGTAAACTTTTGCTGGAGGTTTTACCATTTGTAGAAGCAAACAGTAAGCACCACAGGCACCCAGAAGCCCCCTCCCCTCCCCCACTAAGGCCACCATGCTGGCTGCTCGCACCACAGACGAGCTTTGCCTGTTTCATGCTCAGGATTTGCTCTTCTGTGCCCGCTGTGTGTGATTGTGTCTGCTTCCCTCTCACTGTGGTGTGGGATCATATCACACCCCCTCTGTGGGCTTCTCGCATCCTCCTGCTGACTGCATTCGGGTTACACCCTGCCACCTGCTGTCACAAAAGCTGCTGTATGGACCCTGCCCTCCATGGTTTCAGGCTGGGTTTTTCTTTGAATGTAATGAGTAGATAACAGAAGGTTTTAGCAGGAGGCAGCATGATGTGATTCCCATTTCAAGGGTTCCTGGTGTGGAACGGTTGGGAGGCAGCAGGTATTCATTTCCCAAAGGTGCTGTGACAAATTACCACAAACTGGGTAGCTTAAAATGACAGAAATGTATTCTCTCGCTGTTCCAGAAGCAAGAAGTCCTAAGTCAGTTTCATTGGGCAGAAATCAAGGTTTTATCAGGGCTGTGCCCCTCCAGAGGCTCTTGAGGAGAATCCATTCCTGCCCTTTCTAGCTCTTGTGGTTGCCAGCATTCCCTGGCTTGTGGCCACATCACTGCAATCTTCAGGGCCAGCCTCTCTGGGTTCCCTCTGCTCCATCTTCACTGTGCCCGCTCCTCTGTGTGTGTGAAACCTCCCTCTTTAAGGATACATGTGATGGCACTTAGAGCCCACCTGGGTAATGCAGGGTGACCTCCCTGTCACAAGAGCATCGTAAGGTAACACAGCTTCCAGGGATTAGGACAGGGATATCTTTGGAGTCCATTATTCAGCCTATATTTCTGTTTGCTAAAGCTGCCAAAATGCAATATACCAGAAATGGATTCTCTTTTAACAATGGAAATTTATTAGGTTAAAAGTTTCAATTCTAAGGCCACGAAAATGTCCAAATTAAGGCATCAACAGGATGATACCTGAACTCTGAAGACAGGGTGCCAGCATCTGGGACACCCTGTCACGTGGGAAGGCACATGGGCAGCGTCTGCCGGTCTTTTGCCACTGGATTTTGTATCTTTCGGCTTCTGGTTCCAGCGGCCTTCTCTTCTGGCTTCTGCAGGTCCTCTCTTTTTCCAGGGCTTTTCCTCTCTAAGCTCTCTCGCTCTCTCGTTTCCCTCTCCCTTACACTCAAAAGGGACTCCAGTAAAAGATTAAGACCCACCTTGAATTGGGTGGTGTTCTGGTTTGCTAATGCTGTCCATTATGCAAAATACCAGAAATGGATCGGCTTTTATAAAGGGGGTTTATTTGGTTACAGTCTTAAGGCCGTAAAGTGTCCAAGGTAACATGTCAACAATCAGGTCCCTTCACTGGAGGATGGCCAATGGCGTCCAGAAAACCTCTGTTAGCTGGGAAGGCACGTGGCTGGCATCTGCTTGCTCCCAGGTTGCGTTTCAAAAATGGCGTTCTCCAAAATGTCTGCATGGGCTTCCAACGGCCATCTTCAAAGTGTCTGTCTCAGCTCCAGCTCTGAGCTCCTTATGTCTGAGCCTATATAAGGTGCTAGTAAACCAATCAAGGCCCACGCAAAATGGGTGGGGCCACACCTCCATGGAAATGCAGAACCAATAGGTTCCAACCCAATCCACACTAATACGTCTGCCCCCACAAGACTGTATTAAAGAACATGGCTTTTTCTGGGGGACACAATATATACAAACTGGCACAGGTGGGTCACATCTCCATTGAAACAACCTAATCAAAAGGTCCCACCCACAATAGCTCTGCACCCATAGGAATAGATTAAAAGCACATGCCCTTTTCTCTGATACCTAACAGCTTCAAACCAGCACAGCCTACCACAGTTCTCCTCCTCTCTGTCCTCCTCCTTCTCTTAATCAGCTACCGGCAATCAAAAAAAAAGCTCTGTCATAGCACTAGCTGGATACAAGCTTAAGGAACAGACACTTCAGAGTCTAAATCCCAGCAGGAACAAACTGAAATATCAAAATGTACAGGCGTCTACAAAATGTTATAAAACATACATAGAAACAGGAAGTGATAGCACACACAAAGAAGATTACAGCATTAGAAACCATCAACAAGGAGGACCAGACCCGAGGCATTCCAGACGAAGACTTTAATAAAATGTTCCTAAATACCCTCAAAGAGCTAAAGGAAAACATGAGCAAAGAACTTAAGAAAATCAGGAAAATGATAGATTAACACAAAGAATATCAATGGAGAGATGAGAATTATGAAAATTATGAAGGCTACAGTAACAGAAATTAAAAATTTCCTAGAAGGGTTCAACAGAAGTTTGCAGCTGGCAGAAGAAAGAATCAGTGGATAATTGAAGGTAAGACCACTGAAATCATCCAGTCTGAGGAGCAGAAAGAAGAAAAAATGAAGAGAAGTGAACAGAACCTCAGGAACCTGTGGGACACTATCAAGTGTACCAATATACACATCGTGGGAATCCCAGAAGGAGAAGAAAGAAAGGGGCATAGAGAATATCCAAAGAAATAATGGCTGAAAACTTCTCTAATTTAATGAAAGATCTGTAGACATCCAACATGCTCAAAGAAGTCCAAGCAGGATAAACCCCCACAGACCCACACCACACCACCAAATTATAACAAAACTGTTGAATGCCAAAGATAGAGAATTCCGAAAGCAGCAAGAGAGAAGCAACACAGGCGCTTCAATGAGATTAAATGCCAATTTCTCATCAGAAACCATGGAAGCAAGAAGGCAGTGGGATGACATATTTAATGTGCTGAAAGCAAAATGTTGTCAACCAAGAATTTCGTATCCCACAAAACTGTCTGTCAAAAATGAGGGGCTGATTAAGACATTCCCAAATAAACAAAAGCTGAGGGAGTCCATGACCACTAGACCAGCCCTATAAGATATGCTAAAGAGAATTCTGCAGGTTGAGAGGAAAGGGATCTATAAAAGGCAAATATAATATGATTAAAAAAATTATATAAATGACAAGCCAGTGGTTTGGACTCACAATGTGTAAGCATGTAATTTGTGACAAGAACTACATAAAGGCAGAGGGTTGGAGGGTATAAGAATGTAGTTTGCATATACTATCAAAGTTAAGTTGGTATCAAAGCAAAAGAGATTGTTACAGATTTAAGATGTTAATCTTAAGCCCCATGGTAACTACAAAGAAAATACTAGAGAATATGCAGGCTCACAGAGAAAAAATTAGAGTACAGGGTGCCAGGGGTGGGAGGCAGGGGGAATGAGGAGTTAACGCATTAGGTTGTAGGGTTTCTGTCTGGGGAGATGGGAAAGTTTCAGCAATGGAAGGTCATGAGGGTATCACAATACGTGAACGTAGTTAATCCCATTGAATAGTGTGCTTAGGAGTGGTTGAGATGGGGAAGCTTATGCTGTGTATATGTTCCCACAATTAAAAAAAAGAATAGCAAACAGCCAGGAGCCCAGGGGTCTCCCTGGGGATGAAGGAAATACTCCAGAAGATGATGGGGGTGACGGCTGCACAACTTGGCACGTGCACTAAAAACAAGCTAATTGTTCACTTGACATGTGTGAATTACGGGACAGAGCCGGGCTCCACCTGGCCCCAGGGCACTGTGAGGGAGGCGTTCCCAGCCCCAGGGCCCACGAGCAGGGGATGCCCTGAAGGTGCTTAAGGAATATCTTTTTAAAAAACGTTAACCCAGTTTTAGTGGATACGTATGTTAAGCTTGATGGACCAGCTGCCCAGATGTGCCACCGCTGGAAGCCAGGGTTTTCCATTTGCCTGTGAGCTTCACTTGGTGTTTTTCTTTTGTAATTTTCTAAACATAGGACTAAGTAAGAACATTTGCTAATTTGGGGATGTCGGTCCCAATTTGTGCTGTATTATTCTCCCATGTGTTTCCGGGGTTTTTTAACCTTTCAGAATGAACCCAAGGGCATGGGACAGGGGGGAGCTGGGACTGGAATAAACGGCAGTCCTTGCTGTGTGGCTTTCATTAATATTTCCACTTGGGTCTCTTCCCGCTTTGTCTTCTCAGGCCTTTACTCACTCAGCTGGAGAGATGTTCTCTTTTGTCTTTTACAACCTCAGGATGCAAGAAGGAGTATTAAATCTTTTCTATGTTGCAAACATCCCACCTGTTCCTCCCTTCCTTGGGTGCTGACCTTGACAATGGCAGGTCCTGAAGGCACCTGGATGGACCCATGGCTCCCCGGCCGGGGCCTGGCCTCCTCTGCACCCCTCCCCAAGCTGCAGCAGAGGCCTTGCTGGAGGGCGAACGGGGCCCTGTCACTGCCCTCCCTCCCACCTCCGAGGTGGCTCTCCACTTTCTCTCTGTCCCACCAGGATGGCTCAGCCCTCCACTTCTGCTACTACCCTGCCAGGGATCCCCTCAGCCCCCACCCTTACCGGTCTCCCACCTGAAAGCAGTTCTAGGAAACACATTCAGTGTCTGTGCCCTGGGCTGGGGATGCTTCTGGCTGGCTCTCCACGGACCTGCATCTCATGCTTGGCACAGCCGAGCCCCACCAGGAGACCTGTGGGGAATGAAGGGCCGGTTTGTGGACAGTGGGCATGTCCGTTTCTTGGCTGCTAAAACAAATACCATACAATGGGTTGGCTTAATCACCGGGAACTTATTGGCTCATGGTTTTGAGGCGAGGAGATCACCAGGCAATGCTCTCTCCCCAGAGACTGGGGTTCTGGGGCTGCTGCCGGTGATTCCTGGTCCTTGGCTTTTCCATCGCATGACAGGGTACGAGGCAGCACCTTCTCCTTTCTGCTCTGGGTTCCATTTACTTCCAGCTTCGGGCTGGTTCCCATGGCTTCTCTCTATATCCAATTTCCTTAGCTTATAAGGACTTCAGCCATATGGGTTAAGGGCCACCCTCATTCCATTTGGAGCATCTTAATAACATCTTCAAAGGTCCTATTTACAAATGGGCTCACACACACACAGGACCAGGGGTAGGGACCTGAATGAGCCTTTTTCAGGGGACAGGACTCAATCCCCAAAACTGGTATCTGAATCTTGGGCTTGACCCATGCACGGTGGCTGCCACTGAGGGAGACAGCAGATGAGAAGCCAGTCTGCCACGATGGAGGAGGGAGGGCAGCTGGGGGCCCTGACGGAGCTGGGAGTGGGCAGGGCAGAGGGATGAGAGAGGAGTCAGTCCAGCCACCTGACCAATGCTGTCCTTGGGTTCCCACCTTGGCCACCTACCCCAGAGCCTGCTTTCTTCTCCTCCTTTGATGTGTCCCTTTGTCCGCAGTGATGTCTGTACTTGTACAATCACAACTGACCGATCGCTGATGCTTGCCCCTTGCCATCACTCACTGCCCCCGACTCTAGGGCATGGCCTGAAGTTTTTACTTTGTAGATCACATCCTCCTGACCCCAACTAGTTGAACTTGAGTCTTCAGCTTCACTCATTTCTTCCTCTAATGCCCCCCACCCCCCACTACCATGACAAGGTCTTTGGAGAGAAAAGCAAAATAGACATTTTCTCAAGGCCTGGGACTCTGGCAGCCCTAGCTCCCACCTCCCTTTGCTACCTGAGGAGGATCAGGGGCCAGGGATCTCCGCCTTCTGTCTCCCATGCCCCTCCCAGGCCCACCTTGGCTGCCAGGGCCCAGCCCCACATCTCACCTCACCCTCAGAGCTGAGACTTCCTTTAAAGCCACCCATGTCCTTTCCTTCCTACCTCAAATCTGTCCCTGCCGAGGTCCAGGCTGCGATCACTGCATTCCTGGCCTCCTGTGTTTGCCACTCCACTAGGTCCACTGTTCGCCCCACCACCCTTTAAAGGTGCGGATGGGACCATGGGCTTTCCCCAGTCTAATCCGCAAACCCCACCCCAGAGTTCCCTTGCCCTCCCTTCCTCTTCAGAGCCCTCACACATGATCCTTCCACATGATCCGATGCTTTCCCTGCAACTCTCAACTGAGCCTGTCCCAGTCTTGCTTCTGAACAGTCCATTCCCTCTCTCCACATGAGCTCCTCTGTTTGCAGAATGGGGGAAGAGAGCTCTGCTCCATGGGAAATGAGATCACAAAGGCACCCAATAAATGCTGGTAAATCATAAATGAAGCACTCAGCCAAAGCTATAAAACTCCTAGAAGAAAAATCCTGAAGCACCTTCAGGACCTTTTGTTAGGCAATGGGCTAAGAAACCGAAAGCATGAACAACAACAACAACAACAAAAAACAGATAAGTGGGACTTCATCAAAATTAGAAACTTTTGTGCATCAAAAGACTTCATCATTTGAAGTAAAAAGACAACTGTGCTGGTTTTGAGCTGTCACGACCCCACAAAAGACGGTGTTCTTTTAATCCACTCTTGTGGGGCAGACCTACTGTGGGTGGGAACTTGTGATTAGGTTGTTTCCATGGTGATGCGATCCACCCAACTGTGGGTGGGAATTTTGATTGGATTATTTCCATGTAGATGTGACCCTGCCCATTCAAGGTGGGTCTTAATCCCCTTACTGGAGTCCTTTATGTGAGGATAAAAGACAGATGGAACTCAAAGAGCTCAGAGAGGACCCATAGACACTCAGAAGGAAATACCCGGAGACATTTGGAGACAGCCATTGAAACCAGAACCAGGAGAGAAGGACCAGCAGACATTGCCATGTGCCTTCCCGTGTGACAGAGGAGCCCCGGATGCCTGCAGCTTTTCCTCAGGGAAGGTGTCTTCCTCTTGATGCCTTAATTTGAACATTTTCATGGCCTTAGAACTGTAAATTTGTAACCTAATAAACCTCATTGAATAAGCCAACCCATTTCTGGTACAATGCATTCCGGCAGCTTTAGCAACCAAAACAACAACCTACAAAATGGGGGAACATTTTTGGAAACCACATATCCAAAAAAGGGTTTAATATTCAGAATATATTTTAAAATCCTGAAACTGAACAACAAAAAGACAAAAAAAAACAATTAAAACTTGGGCAAAAGATTTGAATAGACGTTTTTTCCAATGTATATATGCAGGGTACTCAACATCGTCAGCCATTACGGAAATGCAAACCAAAACCACAATGAATAACACTAGCTGGATACAAACTGAAGAAACAAATGCCGAGAGAGGCGGGGCAAGATGGAGGAGTGGTGAGGAGCAGAATTTCGTCTCTCCCCTAGAGCAGCTAGCAATTACCCAAGAACTATCTGAAACAGTGTTTTGGGGGTATCTAGTAACCAGTCACACATTGGACACAAGTTTGGAGTTGGAGGAAAAGCTGAGATCGCAGCGAACATTGTAAGTTCCCCGGACCGGGGGTCTGGCACCCCTCCCCACCCAGACCTCACAGACTGTCTTGCTGCCGGCTCCCTGAAAGGGGGGAAAAAAAACAAAAAACAGCAATCTGCTGAGGGCAAGAAGGGAGGCTCAACCCAGCCTCAACTGCAGAATTAATTAACAAATTAATTAACTAACTTTGGGAGCTGGGGTGCTAAAGAAGGGCTGGGCTCCGAGAAGTGGGGGCACGTAAAAGCGGGCACCCATTCCCAGGCTCCAAAAAAGCCATTTTTTTTTTCCCCTACATTTTGTCCCTTCTGGCTTCTCACTGATCCCTTATCTTTTTGCATTTCAGTAGCGGTTGGAGAGTAATTATCAGACAATAGCCCAAAGCATATCTTTAAATGCTCTATTCTGACACTGACAAAACTTCCAGGCTGGGGAAAGACTTTTAAAAGAGACTCTTTTTTTTTTTTTTTTTTTTCCTTTTTTCATTTTCTTGATTTCTTTTCTACTTTTTTTTTTTTTTTTTTTTTTTTTTTTTTTAATCTATAAGTAATATATGTGGTTATTTTCTATCAGAAAGCCCAGGTTGAGGGACTAGGCTGGGCTTGGGGGAGACAGGGTACCCACAGTGTCTTTGAGTTCCATATTCACTACTGAAGGCCTCCACCCCCGTCTTTAATTGGCAACTCAGGCTGACCAAGGAATTTACCTGGAGAGGCCCCAAAGAGGAGAGGGGAGAAGGGAATAGTGCCCCTGAGAGAAAACAGGAGTTCTGAGGATTGGGAGAGTGGAGGGAGGCCCAGCTCAACTGGCAGTCCTCCTTCTGGGAATTCAGACCCCAGGGGCTGGAATTCAGATTCCAGCTTCAGTCAGCCACGCCCCTGACAGGATCAGAGTCACCAGGAGAACTAAAGGCTCCATCCCTCCTTATACTGGTGGGGGAGCTGTGGGCTGGCCAGTGCCACCTGCTGGACAGGAGAGGAAAAGCACCAATTCTAAAGGCCTCATAGGAGGGTCTCATTCTCAGGAAAACTCCATACCCTCCCAATGAGACCTGGGCCTTACTAGACTGGGAAAATCTGACTAGGGTCGACCATATCTGAGGAGACCCACTCACAAAAAGGTTACATAGAGGCAGAGCAAGAAACAGAAAAAACAAGAGGGGAAAAATTCTGATCAACTAAATAGAACCTAAGTTAGAGGTCTAGAATAAGTTGAACTGAATAACAGAGGCCAGAAAACGAAGCCAACCAACAAGAAAACCACTAGGTAAAAGACAGAAAACAAGCTCCAAAATAAACTAAGCAAGACAATCAGATGCCTAGACAACTTAAGATAACAAGCCATACCAGGAAACACGAAAACATGGACCAGCCAAAGGAACAAACTAATAGCTCAGCTGAGACACAGGAGTGGAGGCAACTAATGCTAAATAAATTTGATGAAATGAAGGAAGATATAGCAAAAGAGCTGAAGGATATAAAGAAGACACTGGCTGACCATAAAGAAGAATTCATAAACTTAAAAAAAACAAATGGCAGAACTCATGGGAATGAAGGCCACGATGGAGGAGATGAAAAACACAATGGAGGGACACAACAGTAGATTTGAACAGGCAGAAGAAAGGATCAGTGAACTGGAAGACAGGTCATTCGAATTCATACACACAAAAGAACAGATGGTGAAAAAAAATGGAAAAATATGAGCAGGGTCTTAGGGACCTCAGTGACAACATGAAACACACAAATATACATGTTATGGGTATCCCAGAAGGAGAAGAGAGGGGAAAAGGGGCAGAAAGAGTAATAGAAGACATATTCACTGAAAATTTCCCAACTCTTATAAAAGACAGAAAATTAGAGATTCAAGAAGTACAACATACCCCAAATAGAATAGATCCCAATAGACCTACTCCAAGACACTTACTGGTCAGATTGTCCAATGTCAAAGACAAAGAGGATTCTGAAAGCAGCAAGAGAAAAGCAATCCATCACATACAAAGGAAGGTCAATAAGACTATGTACAGATTTCTCTGCAGAAACCATGGAGGCAAGAAGACAGTGACATGATATATTTAAGATACTGAAAGAGAAAAACTGCCAACCAAGAATTCTATATCCAGCAAAACTTTCCTTCAAAAATGAGGGAGAGATTAAAACATTTTCAGACAAACAGACACTGAGAGAGTTTGTGAATAAGAGACCGGCACTACAAGAAATACTAAAGGGAGTGCTACAGGCTGATAGGAAAAGACAGGAGAGAGAGAGTTGGAGAAGAGTGCAGAAATGAAGATTATCAGGAAAGGTAAAAGGAGAGGAAAAAATAAGATATGACATATAAATTCCAAAAAACAAAATGGTAGTAGAAAGTACTGCCCTTACAGTAATAACACTAAATGTAAATGGATTAAACTCCCCAATAAAAAGACACAGACTGGCAGAATGGATTAAAAAACAGGACCCATCTATATGCTGTCTACAATAAACTCACTTTAGACACAAGGACAAACATAGACTGAAAGTGAAAGGTTGGAAAAAGATATTTCATGCAAACAACAACCAGAAAAAAGCGGGAGTAGCTATATTAATATCAGACAAGTTAGACTTCAAAAGCGAAACAATTAAAAGAGACAAAGAAGGACACTATATATTAATAAAAGGGTCAATTCATCAAGAAAACATAACAGTCATAAATATTTATGCACCAAACCAGAATGCCCCAAAATTCATGAGGCAAACACTGCGATCACTGAAAGGAGAAATAGATACCTCTACAATAATAGTTGGAGACTTCAATACACCACTCTCATCAATGGATAGAACATCTAGACAGAGGATCACTAAAGAAACAGAGATGTTGAATTGTATGATAAATGAACTAGACTTGACAGACATTTATAGAACACTACATCCAACAACAGCAGGATACACGTTTTTCTCAAGTGCTCATGGAACATTCTCTAGGACAGACCACATGTTGGGTCACAAAGCAAGTCTCAACAAATTTAAAAATATTGATATTATACAAAACACTTTCTCAGACCACAATGGAATGAAGTTGGAAATAAATAAAAGGCAGAAGGTCACAAAATTCACAAACATATGGAGGCTAAACAACACCCTCTTAGAAAACCAGTGGGTAAAGGAAGAAATTACAAGAGAAATTAGTAAATAACTCGAGGCAAATGACAATGAAAACACAACTTATCAAAACATGGGATGCAGCAAAGGTGGTGGTAAGGCCTATCTCTAAACTTTAAGATGCTGATCCCCTAGCATATAACCTGATTGGTCTCTGGAACAATGATCTCTGAGACACCTGAAACTCAGAGCTAGAGCTCAGCAGATATGAATGTCAGTATTAGTGCATACAGCCACTGTCAAAAAAAAAAAAAAAAAGGCTGAAAAAGAGCCCAGACTTCAATTAGTGATATGAATGAAGCAGGTCTGGTTAAGACCAGGGCAAGCCAGGCCAAAGGGTAAAGGTTGAAACTGACTGTGTTTTAAAACTTCAACTTTCATATGAGACCAAGGGAATAGATATCTATTTGGTACAGGATCTAAATCTTCTAAACGGTACAACTCTACAGTCGATTTGTTCAAACACCACAATTGCATGAAAATTTGAATAGGAAGTGAGATACGGTAGGTTAGTATAGGCTGGAGTGAAATAGTGACACATCCCAGAGTAATGTGGGCAGATAATAAAAAATATATTTACAGCCTCCCCCTCCCCAGCCCTGAGGATCTGGGGAAAGGTAGAGATGTGTTGGACATCCTCACCTGGACTGGTGTTGATGTTGTCACAAACATTGGGACTGGCAGTTTGATGTGCTGAGCCCTCGAGCATGGGACTTGCCCTTATGAAGCTCATTACCACAAAGGACAGTCTAAAGTTGTATGTAATGGTGCCTAAGAGTCTCCCCCTGAGTACCTCTTTGTTGCTCAGATGTGGCCCTCTCTCTCTCTAACTGACCCATCTCGACAGGTGAACTCACTGCCCTCCCCCCTACGTGGGACCCGACTCCCAGGGGTGTAAATCTCCCTGGCAACGCAGAGTATGACTCCCCGGGAAGAATGTGGACCCAGCATTGTGGGACTGAGAGTATCTTCTTGACCAAAAGGGGGATGCAAAATGAGACGAAATAGTTTCAGTGGCTGAGAGATTCCAAATGGAGTCGAGAGGTCACTCTGGTGAACATTCTTATGCACTATATAGATAACACCTCTTAGGCTTTAATGTATTGGAATAGCTAGAAGTAAATACCTGAAACTACCAAACTCCAACCCAGCAGCCTGGACTCCTGAAGACAATTATATAATAATGTAGCTTACAAGGGGTGACAGTGTGACTGTGAAGACCTTGTGGATCACACCCCCTTTATCTAGTGTATGGATGAGTGGAGGAATGGGGATAAAAACTAAAGGACAAACGGGGTGGGATGGGGAGATGATTTGGGTGTTCTTTTTTCACTTTTATTTTTTATTCTTGTTCTGGTTCTTTCTGATGTAAGGAAAATGTTCAGAGATAGATTGTGGTGATGAACGCATAACTATGTTATCATACTGTGGACAGTGGATTGTATATCATGGATGATTGTATGGTGTGTGAATGTATTTCAATAAAACTGAATTTAATAAAAAAAAAAAACATAAAAAAAAAAGAAAAAAAGAAACGAATGCCCCCGTGTCTAAATTCCAGCAATAACACACAAAATATCAAAATGTCCAGGTGTCAGAAAAGGTTACAAAACATGCAAAGAAATCGGGAGTGACAGCACAGGCAAAGCCGAAGAGTAAAGCATTAGGGACCATCAGCTAGAAGAACGAGACATGGGACATTTAAAAAATGGTCCCAAATATGCTCAGAGAGCTAAAGGAAAACATGAACAAAGAACTAAAGGATATCAGGAAAATGACAGATGAACACAGAGAGGATATCAATAGACAGATGGAAGTCATGAAAAGGAACCAGCAGAGCCGAAGGCCGCATTAGTCGCCGCCCCGCGCGGACGGCTGAAGACCCAGCTGGACGCGCACCTGCGCCTCGCGGGAGACCCTAACCCACGGGGCAGCCGGGGGCCGGGAGAGACCCGCCGGGCTCCTTCCCGCTGGGGGCTGCCCGGGGGGCGCTTGGCCAAGCAGAACCGAGCGCCCGCTCCTAGCCGCCTTGTTGGCGTTAGACTTTCCATCTTTTGGCAAGACGAGAAGTTCCAATACATCTCCCTTGTTCAGATGAAACTCTTGTTTTCAAAATGTTAACAGCTTGTTTTTATTTCTCCCCGTTTCCCTCCGTGGTTCACTAGGCTCTGAACCTAGACTTTAAGAAGAGATTTTGCAGTTGATCAGGATTTCGGTTTTAAATAGTTAGGAAGTACCCCTCTTTTTTGTTGTTGTTTTGTTTTGTTTTTTGTTTTTGTTTTTTCTCCTTTAAGCATTGATTTAAATATATATATATATATATATATATATATATATATATATATATATATACATGGAAGAGTTACCTATCATCAAACTGTGGTGTGACTCCAAGATACCAGTATCTCATGTTTATCTTCTCTTTTGAATACATTTGTTATGTAAATTGTTCTTTGTTCCTTTCCATAAGCTAGTACAACTCTAAGGATTCTGTTTTTAATAAATACTGAGAGCAGCTTTACTTAGTAGCTGGTCCCAGTTTGGTGATACAGTGTAGATTTCACTTGATATAACTTCTTTTTTGCTTAAACATTTGCATGACTGTTAGTGCTTTAAAAACACCTAAGTTGAAAGCCATAAGGACCAAACACCACTTTGTCTAGTTTATGGATGGATGTGTAGAAAAGTAGGGGAAGGAAACAAACAGACAAAGGTACCCAGTGTTCTTTTTTACTTCAATTGCTCTTTTTCACTCTAATTATTATTCTTGTTATTTTTGTGTGTGTGCTAATGAAGGTGTCAGGGATTGATTTAGGTGATGAATGTACAACTATGTAATGGTACTGTAAACAATCGAAAGTACAATTTGTTTTGTATGACTGCGTGGTATGTGAATATATCTCAATAAAATGATGATTTAAAAAAAAAAAAAAAAAAAAATAAGTATGTTACATAGTGGCTCACCATTGTTCTAATTAAAGGGAAAAACCAGGGACAGGAAACTGATATTTTTGGATTTTTTTTTTTAAGTTTCAATGATTTGCCTAACTAGTATATTTGTGTTGTTTTGTTAATGCCCTAATTAAAGTCATGCTAAACTGCCAAAAAAAAAAAAAACAAAAAAACAAAAAAACAAAAAAAAAAACACCTAAGTTATAAATACAGAAGAAACAGCAACCTGTCCTACCTAACAAAGACCCCCCAAAATTTTCATACTGAGACTGTATGTGGATTTCAGTTCCATGTTTCCTACAAGTTGATCAAAAGGTCTAGAAAAAAATGACTAAAACTGTTTGCATCATTTATTACTTGATGCAATAAAGCTTATTTTCATTAACCAAAAATAAATAACATAAAACTTCCCTAGAAGGGTTCAGTAGCAGATTGCTGCTGGCAGAAGAAGAATCAGTGAATCTGAAGATAAGACCGTTGATGAATTTAAGGAACAGAAAGAAGAAAGAATGAAAAAATTTGACAGAACCTCAGGAACCTGTGGGACACCATCAACTGTACCAACATACACATTGCGGGAATCACAGAAGGAGAAGAGAGAACATTCAAAGAAATAATGGTTGAAAGCTTCCCAAATTTAATGAAAGACGTGACATACATGTCTTTGGCATGTATAGAACTACACTGCACCATGTTATAATCAAACTGTCTAAAGCCAGCAAAGAGAATTCTGAAAGCCACAAGAGAGAAGCAACATGTCCCATAAAAGGGAGCCTCCATAAGATTAGGACAATTTCTCATCAGAAACCAGGGAATCAAGAAGGCAGTGCGAAGACATATTTAAAGTGCTGAAAGATAAAATAAATGCCAGTCAAGAATTCTATATCCGGCAAGACTGTCTTTCAAAAATGAGGGAGGAAATGAGTGCCTCTTTGTTGCTCAAATGTGGCCTCTCTCTAGCTAGGCCAGCTCAGCAGGTGAACTCACCACCCTGCACCTGACATGGGACCTGACTCCCAGGGGTGTAAATCTCCCTGGCAATGCAGGATATGACTCCCAGGGATGAACCTGGATCCAGCATTGTGGGATTGAGAACATTTTCTTGACCAAAAGGGGGAAGTGAAAGGAAATAAAAAAAAGTTTCAGTGGTTGAGAGATTTCAAATGGAGTTGAGAAGTCACCCTGGTAGACATTCTAATGCACTATATAGATATCCCTTTCTAGGTTTTAGTGAATTGGAATAGCTAGAAGTAAATAACTGAAACTATCAAACTCCAACGCAGTGGCCTTGACTCTGGAAGATGATTGTATAACTATGTAGCTTACAAGGGGTGACAGTGTGATGGTGAAAACCTTGTGGATCGCACTCCCTATACCCAGTGTATGGATGGATGACTAGAAAAATGGGGACAAAAACTAAATGAAAAATAGAGTGAGATGGGGATGGTTTGGATGTTCTTTTTTACTTTCTGTTTTTATTCTTATTCTTTAGGGTGTAAAGAAAATGTTCAAAAATGGATTGGGGTGAGGAAGGCACAACTATGAACAGTTGATTGTACACCATGGATGACTGTTTGGTATGTGAATATATCTCAGTAAAACTGAATATTTTAAAAATCAATGAGCAAATCAAGAAAAAAAATGAGGGAAGAGAGCTAGAAGGTGGGGTAGGTGTCATTGAGTTATGGACTCCCCGTTGCCACGTCCTTCTTTGTGGCTTAGGCCATTCAACTATACATTCTCTTTCTGTCCTGGTTGCCAACACCTATGGCCTCCTGGCTTCCTCTGCCCACTCAGCAAAAGCATTGGCACAAGCTCATGGTCTTTCTCTCTTCCCCGTGTTGCCACCCTGTGGCCAGTCTGGCTCCTGGAGTTTCTCGTCTCAGGTGATCTTCTCTCTTTCTCAACAAACTCCCACAGTCACTCCATAAAACCTGTCATCTGTCCAACCTTCCCTACCTCCAGAAATCACTAACTTTGGCCCAACCTCCTGTCTGTCCAGCTTGCTTCTTCAGTTATGCCTACAAGCTCTAATCTTCGACCACATGGGACCTCCAGGCCAGTGGAAATCCTTGTTTCTCCCAGCCCAGCAGCAACTCCTCTCTTCACTTCTGCCCTAATTCAGCTGAAATCACCAGAACCCGAATTCCTTTGCTCTGCTGCTGTTTCAACATTATTGCCTTGAAAGAGCCCCAAACTGGAGTAAAACCAATTTTCCTTCACTTCTGTGCATAACTTGAGCTGTAGGCACTCCCAGAGAAAGTCATGTAACAGGGAAGACTGGCTCCATTATAAATTTTTCATCACCAGCCTCATTATGGCCTTCAATATGGCTCTGTATTCCTCTAATCAACTTGATCTCCCACCCTTGGTCATGGTTATTTCAAACCATCTCCAGTATCTTTAAATCTCCAACCTTCCTCAACACCCCTCAACCCTCTCTTGGCAGATGACTTTCCCAAAGATAACTTCTCAGAGAAAGCCCAAGTCATTATATGAGAAGCACTTCCATATCCTCTTAAAAACCTGCAAACCCTTAGTGCATCTGCACCCAAACTCTCTTTTTCCCCTTCTGTTGTATTACAGAAGTTGAATGGCCAAAGCCCCAAACAAGGATAAGTCCACTTCCTTCACCTGTGCTTCGGAGCGTCTCCCCAACATCAACTATACCTTCTGTCCCTCATCATCAAGACATGATCAAGTCTATTTCATCCTGAAATAATTCCTTCCTTAACCCTACCGTCATCTCCTACCATCATCTCCTCTCCTTCATAGGCAAACTCCATGAAAGAAATTGTCAATTTCTTCACTTTCCACTTGCTCCTTAACATACCATGCACCCATCACTTCTGCTGAAGCTCTTGCTAAAGCCATGATCTGGGTTGAACCATGACCCCCACAAGGACATGTTCAAGTCATAATCTCTAGTCCTGTGGACATGAACCCTTTTGTAAATAGGATCTTCATGGATGTATTAGTTAAGGTGAGGCCAGACTGAGTTGGGGGGGGGGCTTAATCCAAGGTGGCTGGAATCCTTACCAGCAGAGGAAACTTGAACACAGAAGAGGAAACAGACAGGGAGAGGTGGTCACATGAAGGAGGCAGAGACGGGTGCTGTTCTAGTTTGCTAATGCTGCCCTTCTGCAAAACACCAGAAATGGATTAGCTTTTATGAAGGGGGGTTATTTGGTTACACAGTTACAGTCTGAAGGCCATAAAGTGTCCAAGGAAAGACAGCAACAATCGGGAACCTTCACTGAAGAATGGCCATTGGTGTCTGGAAGACCTCTGTTAGCTGGGAAGGCACGTGGCTGGTGTCTGCTCCAGAGTTCTGGTTTCAAAATGGCTTTCTTCCAGGATGTTCCTCTCTAGGCTGCATTTCCTTAAAAATGTCGCTCTTAGTTGCTCTTGGGGCATTTGTCCTCTCTCAGCTTCTCCAGAGCAAAAGTCTGCTTTCAACGGTCATCTTCAAACTGTCTCTCATCTGCAGCTCCTCTCTCAGCTCCTGTGCATTCTTCAAAGTGTCCCTCTTGGCTGTAGCAAGCTCACTCCTTCTGTATGAGCTTATATAGTGCTCCAAGAAACTAAACAAGGCCCACACAGGATTTCCTCCATGCAAATTATCCAATCAGAGTTATCACCCACAGTTGGGTGGGTCACGTCTCCATGGAAACACTCAATCAAAGAATTATAATCTAATCAACACTAATACATCTGCCCACACAAAATTACATCAAAGATAATGGCATTTTGGGGGACATAATACATTCAAACTGGCACAGGCACGGACTGACATCTGGCCACCCCAGAATGCTACACACTCTCAGGGAAAGCATGATCCTGCCTATACCTTGATTTTGGACTTCTAGCCTCCAAAGGCAATAAATTCCTATGGTTTAAATTTTTCTTTTAAAAAAGAGGGAGGGATTAAAATATTCCTGGTTTAACAAAAGCTGAGGGACTTTGTCACCACTATATCAATCCTAGAAGAGATGCTACAAGGGAGTTCTTTGGGATGAAATGAAAGGACACTAGACAACAGATTGAATTAATATGAACAAATAAAGATCTCTGGTAAAGAAAATGATGGGTAAATTTAAATACCAGAATGATTGTATTTTTGATTTGCAACTCCACTTTTTTCTTCCTACAGGATTTCCTAAGGCTAATGCATAAAATGTAACGATAAATCAATGGTTTTGGACTCATCATGTATAAATATATAATTTGTGACAAAAATACATAAAAGTGGGAAAACAGAGGGTTATAGGAATAGTTTATGTATGCCATTGAAGTTAAGTTGGTATAAAGGCAAATGAGATAGTTACAGATTTGAAATGTTAAATTGAAGCCCCATGGTAACCCTGAAGAAAATATCAGAGAATATGCAAACTCAGAGAAACAGAAAATAAAGCACAAGTTACCAGAGATAGGAAGCAGTGGCAACAAGGAGTTAATGCAAATTGATATAGGGTTTCTCCTTGGGGTGAAGGGAAAGTTATAGTAATGGATGGTGGTGAGGGCACTGCAACACTGTGAATGTGATTGACCCCACTGAATTGTATACCTGGGATTGGTTGGGATAGGAAAATTTATGTTGGGTATATGTTTCCACAATTTAAAAAAGAAGAAGAAACAAAGAGAAATTAAAGACATAATGACAATTAAATGCAATACATTAAAATATAGAATGTAAGCTTCAATCATTGTTAAATTTCTTGAACTTGATAACTGGACTTAAGGTGATTACATAAGTGAAAACCCTGGTAGGAAATGTACATAAAGTATTATGTGCTTAAGGAGTATGATGTGTGCAACCGGCTTTCAAATGTCCAGGAAATACACAGATAGATAGATGATAGATAGATAGATAGATAGATAGACAGATAGATAGGTAGATAGACAGACAGACAGATAAAATGATATGGCCAAGGTGGCAAAATGTTAAACTTGGTGGTTCTGGGTCTCTGGGTGGGGGGGGGTGGGGTGTGAAGGCTTGGAGCTGGGTACTCCAGAAAGACAGTTCTCAAACTTAATCCATTCCTGTGGGTGTGAACCCATCTTAAGTAGGACCTTTTGATGAGGCTACTTCAGTAAAGGTGTGGCCCAACTAAATTAGGATGGGTCTTAATTCCATTGCTGGAGTCCTCTATAAGAAGAATGAAATTGAGACAGATAGAAAGTCTCAGGAAGCAAGAAACTGAAGGTTCATGGAACGCAGAAAAGAAGGGACTGGTCAGGAGAGGCCACCACGGTGCATCACCATGTGACAGAGGAGCCAAGGACAATGTTGCTGTGGAACACCACTGTTGTTTCTTTGGAAAACAGGACAAGGGTCACAGGCAGCTGGACCCAGAGTGCCAGTCTTAAGGAGGAAAGCATCACCTTGATGATGCAAATAAATTCCCATTGTTTGAGCCAACACATTGCATATTTATTGGCTTGAGCAGCCAAGAAGCTGATACCACAGAAAACACAGTTCTACAGCCAGGCCCTCTAAAAGGGAAACAAGTCTCTTTGCTTTGGTGAGAAGGTGAATTTATTGAAGATGCACCAACAAAGGAACTGGAGGGGGATTAAAAAAAACAACTTTCCAAGACCAATGCAGATTGAGAAGAGTGGTTTGGGCTTTTATAACCCCAAACAGACAAAGAAATGGCTAGGATCCAGAAGAAAGCTGAAGGGAAAAAAAATAGAAGAGACAAAGCTGTTTGGTCAGTGTTATCTTGAAGTCCTCCCCTCATTCAGGCTTGTTTTTCAAGGAGAAGACGACACTGGTTATCAGACCATATGGTAGTATCCCTTGTATCCAGGTGTTCTGGTTTGCTAATGCTGCCATTTTGCAAAACACCAGAAATGGATCAGCTTTTATAAAGGGGGTTTATTTGGTTACACAGTTACAGTCTTAAGGCCATAAAGTGTCCGAGGTAAGGCATCAACAATTGAGTACCTTCACTGGAGAAAGGCTATTGGCATCTGGAAAACCTCTGCTAGCTGGGAAGGCACGTGGCTGCCGTCTGCTACTCCTAGGTTGTGTTTCAGCTCCTCTCTCAGCTCCTGTGCATTCTTCAAGATGTTTCTTGTGGCTGCAGCTCCTCTTCAAAATGTCACTCTCATTGCTCTGAGGGCCCTCTGTTTGTAAGATCTTTTTATAGGACTCCAGTGAACTAATCAAGACCCACCCTGAACAGGTGGGGCCACATTGCCATGGAAACATTCAATCAAGAGGTCACACCCTAATCAAAGGTGTCACTCATAGTTGGGAGCATCACATCTCCATGGAAACACTCATTCAGAAGGTTCCAACCTAATCCACACTAATACATCTGCCCCCACAAGACTGCATTAAAGAATATGCCTTTTTCTGCAATACATAATGTATACAAACCAGCACACCAGGTAATGCTGGGAGAGTTCCAGGAACAGAGAGTCAGTTTTCTGTTATTGTTGAGATTACAGCAACAGCGAGCTATTTTAACCAGGGCTCTTTATGCTTAGAACAACTCAAGGCTGCTTGAGTGAAGTGATTATAATAGACAGGTTTTTTTGTTTGTTTTTGCCACTGAAGACTATACTAAGCATTTTCTAGCTAAAAAATTATATTGAGTATTTTTTCTATTTATCCAGTTATCAAATTCCCCCTTTTAATGTGATATTTTCTTATTCTTAAGAAGCAGTATCTTGTGAGCATTTCTTATAAAAGGGAAAGTGGGCGAAACTGCTTCCTGCTGAGCAAGAGTGGAGAGGTTTCTATATTAATCTGGAAGACACACTGGACATAAACCACAGATGCAACACAGACAACAACAAGACAAACACAGCAAGCAAAATAAAAGCCATGCTAATAAGGGCTATTCTCCATTTCATAGGTAAGTTTATTAACCACTCAGAAAATGAGTCCAATTTACTGTAATCTTTAACATGATCAATATCATCCTGCATATGATTTAGTATTGAAGAGATACTGTTACATTCATCTGACATATATATGTGCAGCACTTAATGCTAATGAAGACACAAGTGTTTTTCCTGAGGTGCACTGGGTGTGAAGCTCACAATACTGTATATGCTGCACCCAGTTGGAGCAGGCCTAGTGTTACTTGTGTTTTAGGTTTCGACCACATCACTCTGGTAATTATAGCCCTGGAAGGCATGTTCTTTGTACATTGTTGCGGAACAGCACTGTTGTTCCTTGGAAAACAGGACAGTGGGCTCCAGGGCTCCATCGGACTGTCTCATAGCCGCAGAGCCTGTCTGGAGGCAGTGTTCACCTAAGAGCCTAAGTGATGGAGTCTTTTCTGGCAGCAGAGCCAACAGTGTCCATAGTAAAAGGTGTTTCTAGTAACAGCGTGTTCCCATCCGCTCCTGGAGCATGTCCGTGTGAGCTGGTTGACCACAGAAATGGGTCTTGCCAGTAACTCCAACGGGGAGGCACCGTGCACGGGACTAGGAGCCTTGCTTAAATGTGTAAGCACTGCAGTTAGAACACAGGTCCAGTTTTTTTTCTGTACATTTTTGCTAGGGTTATGTTGGTTAATGGGGAGAACATAATTTATATTCTTGCCTTGCTTCTTACTAAAAGCCTTTCTTGTTGAAGATGAAGCTCTGACCTGTAGCTGACTGCAAGCACTGTCAGAGAAGCATCAGAGCAGAACAATGTAACTGACAAGGAAATTTGGCTGTTGCTGTGACATACAACATTTTTAAAATAACTAAAATTATAACTAGCAGTACTATAATGTTGTTTAATATTACGCAGATAAGCAACCAAAAGAAGGTTAGAATTTTTTTTAATTTTTATAACATGTCTAAATATTTCTTATGCAACTTATATCAAATGAACTCAACCATTATTAGCACTTCATTTTTCAAGGCAAAGAACAAATCCTTTGCAACTATTGGGAATAAAAAGATATCCTTTAGGGCTTGACCTTGAGAAAGGAAAATGTTAAAAGTTGTCAAGTTTGAAACATTTTTGTTTTTTTATTTAACTAAAATTAGTGAAAAGACTTAGCTTTTTTAAAAGTGAGAAGACTTGATATTCTTAAACAACCAAGGACATGATAAACTTTACATAAAGTACAAGAAGTTATTCTGATAAAACACAGGTTTTCTGCCTTTTCAACTCATTATTCAGAAAAAATTTTGTAATCTCTTCCTAAAAACAGACCAATAATCCAAGGAAATATTGTTACTTTTAAAGAGAGAAAACTAAATTTTTGTCTAAGTTTTTTTTAATTAACTTCAGTTTTACTGAGATATATTCACACACCGTACAGTCATCCACGGTGCACAATCACCTGCTCCCAGCACCATCACGTGGCTGTGCGTTCATCACCCCAGTCTATGTTTGAACATCTTCCTTACACCAGAAAGAATAAGAATAAACAACAAAAGTAAAAAAGAACACCCAAACCATCTACCTCATCCCAACCTATTTTTCATTTTTTCCCCCATTTTTCCACTCATCCATCCGTACACTGGATAAAGGGAGTGGGATCCACAGGGCTTTCACCATCACCCTGTCTCCCCTCATAAGCTGCACTGTTACACAGTCGTCTTCGAGAGTCCAGGCTGTGCTTGCTTCAGCAGCACAGATACTACAACTGGAGCGATGCAGAGGTTAGCACGGCCCTGCACAAGGGTACCATGAATCCATGCAGCGCTCCGTGCTTTTTGGCCTAATGTGACACGTAAGAACATGAACTTCTCTTGGAGGAATAAGTGCAGCAACGTACGGTCCCTAAGCCCGAGGGTCCGGGAGGCTCTCACGCGGGGTCACTGTGGAGATGCTCACCATGGTGGCAGAGGAGGCCGTGCCAGGGGCCACGGGGGCTCCCGAGGGTCCAGGAGGCTCTCACGTGGGGTAACTGTGGAGATGATCACCGTGGTGGCAGAGGAGGCCGTGCCAGGGGCCGCGGGGGCTCCCGAGGGTCCAGGAGGCTCTCGCGTGGGGTAACTGTGGAGATGCTCACTGTGGTGGCAGAGGAGGCCATGCCAGGGGCCGCGGGGGCTCCCGAGGGGGCCGGGGTGGTGGTGACAGAGGTGGCTTTGGCCCTGGGAAGATGGATTCCAGGGGTGAGCACAGACAGGATCGCAGGGAGAGGCCGTGTTAGCCTGGCTCCTGAGGCTCCCTGGAACAGCTTTTCTTCCTGTACACCCAGTGTTACCCTCATTATTTTGTAACCTTCCAATTCCTGATCCACCCATGGGTTTTTTGTGTCGGACTATGTAATTGTAACCATACCTCTGGTTCCCATTAAAAACCATCATTTTAGTAAAAAAAAAAAAAAAAAAAGAGTCAAGGCTACTGGGTTGGAGTTTCATAGTTTCAGGTATTTACTTCTAGCTATTCCAATACATTGAAACCTAAAAAGGGTTATCTATATAGTGTGTAAGAATGTCCACCAGAGTGACCTCTCGACTCCATCTGAAATCTCTCAGCCACTGAAGCTTTATTTCATTTCATTTCACATCCCCCTTTTGGTCAAGAAGATGTTCTCCATCCCACGAGGCTGGGTCCAGATTCAACCCTGGGAGTCATATTCTGTGCTGTCAGGGAGATTTACACCCCTGGGGGTCAGGTCCCATGTAGCAGGGAGGGCAGTGAGTTCAACTGCTGAGTTGGCTTAGCTAGAGAGAGAGGGCCACATCTGAGCAACAAAGAGGTACTCAGGGGGAGATTCTTAGGCACAATTTTAAGCAGGTTTAGCCTCTCCTTGCAGCAACAAGCTTCCTAAGGGCAAGCCCCAAGATAGAGGACTCAGCACATCAAGCCGTCAGTCCTCATTGTTTGTGAGAACATCACCAACAATCCAGATGAGGAGCCCAACACTTCCGCATTTCCCCCCAGCTCCTCAGGGGGGCCCTGCATATGTATTTTTATTCTCTGCCCAAATTACCTTGGGCCGTGTTGCTATTTCACTCTAACCTATCCAAATCTACCATACCTCACTTCCTATTCAAAGCTCCATGTAATTATGGAGTTTGAACAAACTGACTGCAGAAGTTATTATTGTTTAGAAAATATAGATCCTGCACCAAATAAACATCTCTTCTCTTGGTCTCACATGGAAGCTGAAGTTTTAAAACACGGTCAGTTCAACCTTTACCCTTTGGCCCAATTTGCCCTAGTGTTCTAGTTTGCTAATGCTGCCACAATGCAAAACAGCAGGAATGGATTGGCTTTTACAAAAGGGGGTTTATTTGGTTACACAGTTACAGTCTCAAGGCCATAAAATGCCTATCAACAGTAGGGTACCTTCACTGGAGAATGGCCAATGGTGTCCAGAAAACTTCTGTTAGCTGGGAAGGCACGTGGCTGGCATGTGCTCCGGAGTCCTGGTTTCAAAATGGCTTTCTCCCAGGACGTTCCTCTCTAGGCTGCAGTTCCTCAAAAATGTCACTCTTAGTTGCACTTGGGATATTTGTCCTCTCTCAGCTTCTCCGGAGCAAGAGTCTGCCTTCAACAGCCGTCTTCAAACTGTAGCTCCTCTCTCAGCTTCTGAGTATTCTTCAGTGTCCCTTTTGGCTGTAGCAGCTCCTTCCTTCTGTCTGATCTTACACAGTGCTCCAGTAATTTAATTCAGACCCACCCTGATGGGCGGGCCAACACCTCCATGGAAATTATCCAATCAGAGTCATCACCCACAGTTGGGTGGGCCACATCTCCATGGAAACACTCAAAGAATTACAATCTAATTAACACCGATAGGTCTGCCCACACAAGAATACATCAAAGATAATGGTGTTTGGGGGAACCTAATGCATTCAAAATGGCACATTCCACCCCCTAGACCCCAAAATGACATTAACTTTCCATATACAAAATACATTCATCCCACAACAATATTACAGAAACTTAAATCATTTCAGTAACAATAGTTAAGTACAAAATGCCATCAAAATCAATTTAGGCGTGGTCAGTCCTAAGGCATAATTCCCCTCTAGCTGTAGATCTGTGAACTCAGAACAAGTTATGTGCTTCCAATATACAAAGGAGGGACATTCATAGGATAAACATTTCCATCGCCATAAGGAGAAACAGTAAGGAAAACAGTCTTAACAGGACCAAAACAGTTCCTAAAACCTGCAGGACAAACTCCATTAGATTTCAAAGTCTGAGAGTCATTTACAGAATGACATTGCATCCTTGGGGCTTGAGAGAGTGGGAGTCTAACCCTTCCTAAGGGCCTTTGTGGCAGCCCTTTCCCCTCCAAATGCTGGGGTGAGTTCTCTAACATATCCACACATTGGGGAGACCACCTTCTTGGCCCCATCCTCCTCAAACATCAGGGCAGCACCCGGATTCCCTTTCATCTCCAGGGCACACGCTCAACCCCTTCAGAACAGTGTGGTGGCAGCCAGGCTCTCCCCAATTCCCTGGAATGTGCTCCACCCTCTTTGGGGCTTGGGGTGACAGAACATTTCCTGAGCATTGAGGCCAAAGGCCCCTCCTCGACCTCCAGGGTAAACTCAGCCTTTCCATGCATGTGGGCTGCTCCACTCTCCAAGCCCGAGACCTCTTGACTCCAGACCTCAACCTCCATGGCTCTGTCTTTGAAGAAATTTTTCCTTCAATTTGTTCCTTGTCTGTCTCCTCCAGTTCAGACTGGCAGCATCTCTGTCTACAAAGATCTTGCAAAAATTCTGTTGGCTTCGCATGAAGAACTCAGGGGTCAAAGCCATCAGACAATAGGACTTTCCACAAATCCTTTCTGCTTAACTCTTTCTCCATTCTTGGCTTGTACTGAAATGGTGGCTAGGTTCCAGGCTTGGTTACATCCTCACATTGGGCTGTAGCTTCTGAGGTTTCACCCCCTGGAAGCCCAGAGTTTTTCAGGCCATCAACTTCCGGTTTCTTTGAAACCAAGAGTTCACTTCTCAGCTTATCTCTGTCCTCTCGCATTTCACTATAAGCTGCAAGGAGAAGCCAGGGTACATCCTCCACACATACTCTGGAGATCTTCTCAGCTAAGTATTCCAGGTTGTCACTTTCAAATTCTTCCTTCCATCTGACACCAGGACTCAATTTTGCCAAATTCCCTGCCACTTTAAAACAAGGATCACCTCTCTTCCAGTTAGCAACAACATATTCATCATTTCTGTTCAACGCCTCATCAGAAGTATCTTTAGAGTCCACATTTCCACAAACAGTCTCTTCAAAGCAGTTTAGGCCTTTTCTATCAAGCTCCTCACAATTCTTCCAGAGTCTTCCCCTTATCCATTTAAAAAGCTGTTCCAGCATGTTTGGTATTTACAAACTCAGCAGCAAAAGCACCCCACTTCTGGTACCAAAATCTCTTCTAGTTTGCTAATGCTGCTGGAATGCAAAACACCAGAAATGGACTGGCTTTTATAAAAGGGGGTTTATTTGGTTACACAGTTACAGTCTTAAGGCCACAAAGTGTCCAAGGTAATGCATCAGCAATTGGGTACCTTCACTGGAGGATGGCCAATGGTGTCCGGAAAACCTCTGTTAGCTGGGAAGGCACGTGGCTGGCATCTGCTCTAAAGTTCTGGTTTCAAAATGGCTTTCTCCCAGGACGTTCCTCTCTAGGCTGCAGTTCCTCAAAAATGTCACTCTTAGTTGCACTTGGGATATTTGTCCTCTCTTAGCTTCTCTGGAGCAAGAGTCTGCTTTCAACAGCTGTGTTCAAACTGTCTCTCATCTGCAGCTCCTGTGCTTTCTTCAAACTGTCCCTCTTGGCTGTAGCTCCTCTTCAAAATGTCACTCACAGCTGCACTGCATTCATTCTGTTTGTCAGCTCATTTATATGGCCCCACTGATCAAGGCCCACCCTGAATGGTTGGGGCCATGCTTCCATGGAAATTATCTCATCAGAGTTATCACCTACAGTTGGGTGGGGCACATTTCCATGCAAACAACCTAATCCAAACATTCCAACTTAATCCCTGCTAATATGTCTGCCCCAGAAGATTGCATCAAAGAATATGGCTTTTTCTGGGGGAAGTAATACTTTCAAACAAGCACACTGGCCATACCACACATAATGGCCAGCCAACTGCAACTGCAGTGCATTTGTTATCTTTACTAAATTTCATAATCTTTTGTTCTTGTAATACATTTTTAATTGAATAATTACCTGAAGGTCAGGAGTCTCAATTTCTGGCCAGTCTGCCCCTTTACTTAATTTATATTGTGGCCACAGAGCACTGCAATAATGTACTGACAACTCCTTCTTTAAATGACACTCTCCAAATTTAGACCAATCATTAAGAACAGTTCCCAAGGGAGATGTAGCTGGCACACTTTGGGAGTTTCCCATGGCTGGGCAATATCAAGAGAAATCATGAAGACAGAACATCAGAGTAGGAGCTTCTCAAATACAACTGGTTCCCCACAACTGCAAACTGTGAAAACTGCACAAATTCAAAAGGTGAACCACAAATCCAGGGTCACAAATAGAGGGACTGAAACCCACCGAGTCTGCATGCATGACCCCTGGATCAACTCAATCAGCCTTTTCACACAATAGGCTAATTGAAACAAAAGGAAGCAAAGTGAACACAACAAAAGATCACACACTTACCCAGCACAGGGAAAGTCTCGATTGCAAAGTCACCTTCACCCATATGCGCCTGGTGTCCATCCATGGCAGTTGCCTCCACCTGGGCCCTCCAGTCCCGGTCCTCCAGGAAAAATTCCCAGGCAGCTGCTAGGCACAGAGCCAAGGGATCCAGGGGAGCCACGCAGTCGAGGAGACACGGATCAAGGCTGCACTAAAGGCAGCAGGTGTCCCTTCGTGGTTGCCGATTGTTACCATTAGAAAACATGGTTCTAAATAGTCAGGCCCACCTGACCCCACATCAAATAGAGAAACAAGTCTCTGCTTTGGTGAGAAGGTGAGTTTATTGAAGACGGATCAGCAAGGAACTGGAGGAAAAAAAATCTTTCCAAGCCAGTTCAGAGTGAGAAGAGTGGTTTGGGCTTTTATATCCCCAAACAGACAAAAATATGGCCATAATCCAGAAGAAAGCAAAAGGGAAAAAGAAATAGAAGAGAGAGCTGTTTGTTTAACTCTCCTGTTATCTTGACGTCCTCCCCTCATTTGGGCTTGTTTTTCAAGCGGAAGACGACACTGATTATCGGACCATGTTGTGATATCCTTTCATCCTCCTGCAGGCAATGCTGGGAGAGTTCCGGGAACAGAGAGTCAGTTTTCTGTTCTTGTTGAGATTAGAGCAACAGCGAGCTATTTTAACCAGGGCTCTTTATGCTTAGAACAACTCAAGGCTGCTTGAGTGAAGTGATTATAATAAACGTTTTTTGTTTTGTTTTATTTTTGTATGTTTGTTTGTTTGTTTTGGCTACCAAACACCATACTAAGCATTTTCTAGGTAAAGAATTATATTGAGTATTTTTTCTACTTACCCAGTTATCAAAACTAAAACACGGAGGGCATGTTGGAGTTCTTTTGCATGGGGTTTGTATTATTACTGCAAGTGTTCTGTAAGTCTGAAATTATTCCAAAATAAAATATTAAAAAAACACACAAGATACCATTTTACACACACTAAAATGGCTACCATTAAAAAAATGGAAAAGAACCAGTATTGGAGACGATGTAAAAGAACAGAAACACTCATTCATTGTTGGAAAACAGTCTGACGGTTTCTCAGAAAATTAAAATACTATAAAATACCATATAAGCAGGCAATATTACTTCTTGGTGTATACTCCAAAAATTTGAAAGCAGGGACCCAAACAGGTATTTGCACACAGTTATCCAGCATTATTCACAACTGGTAAAAGACAAACAGATGGAAGAAACCCAAGTGTCCATCAACAGGTGAACAGATAAACAAAGCATGGTGTGTACATACAGTGGAACATCATCCACTCACAAAAAGAATGAAATGTTGAAACTTGCAACAACATGGATGAATCTTGAGGACATAATGTTGTATAAAACAAGTCAGACACAAACAGACAAATATATGATCTCACTGATACGAAATAGTTAAAATCATCAAATTCACAGTTTCATAAAGTTGAATATAAGTTACTAGGGACCAGGATAGGGGAAGGGAGTGGGGAGTTAATGCTTAATTGGTATAGAATTTCTGTTTGAGGTGACGGAAAAGTTTTGGTACTGGGTGGTTATGGTAGGATAACATTGTGAATGTAATTAACAACACCAAATTATATATTTGAATGTGCTTAAAAGGGGAAATTTTAGAATGTATATATGTTGCTAGATTAAATATTTATAAAACAAAAAAGTATGACTTACAACACAGTGAAACCTACTGTAAACTATGGACTCGAGTTAATAGTATACTTATAATAATATTGTTTCATCCACCATAGTAAAGGCATCATCCGTATTAATGCAAAGTGTTAATAATAGGGAAAACCATGGGGGGCTGTATGGGACTTTGGTATTTTCTGCATGATTTTTCTGTAAACCACAACTCTAAAAAGAAAAAAAGTAGTGTTCAGCAAGAGGAAGGAGATGGGGACACATTGGTCAGATGTGAAAACAAACTTAGCAGTGTTTATTGGGTTGGCAGCCCGGGGTCTCTACCTGCTGTATTCATTTTCTATTGCTACTGTAACAAATTACCACAAACTCAACAGGCCTAAAAAAAAACACCTGTTAATTAGCTCACAGTTCTGTAGGTCAGAGGCCAGGCCATGTTGTATTCTGCTTAGGGTAACAAAGCTGGAATCAAGGTATCCACTGGGGCTGGACTCTTATCTGGAGGCTCTAGGGGAGAATCTGCTTCCAAGCTCTTTCAGCTTCTCAGCAGAATTCAGTTGCTTGCAGTTGTAGGATATAGGATTGAGGGTCCATTTCCTTGCTGGCTGTTGGCCAGCGGTCATTTTCTGCTTCTCTAGCTGCCTGCATTCCTTATCATGTGGCCCCCTCCACCTTCCAAGCCCAGGAGTCCTCCTCCCATGTCACATTTCTCTGCCTTCCCCTTAACGCCTTTAGGGACCCTTGAGATTTCCTTGGGCCCACCAGAATAATCCAGGATCATCCTCTCATTTTAAGGTCAGCTGATTAGCAAACTTAGTTACATGGACAACATCCCTTTTGCCATGCATTGTAATTATTCATAGGTGATATCTCATCATATTCACAGGTTCCAGGGATTAGGGTGCAGAATCTTGTGGTGTCATTTTTAGAATTCTGCCCCGCACCCACCCACCCATTCCACTTGCACAGTTCCAGCATCCTATGGGGTCACACCCAGTGAATGCCCAGAGTAGGGTGAAGCAGCAAGTGCCTGTATGCTATAGCCACAGCAGCTGTGTGCCAAGGTGAAGGTCACAAGATGAACCCCTCCCCCCACACCTGTAGGCCCTGTGATGGAAGATGGGGGTACCTTGAGGTAAGGGATGTGGTAGTGACTGATCTGTGTGGGAGGGTGCTACAGGCAGAGTAAACTACACTGGCTGGTCACTAGTTGGGCACAGCCATACACCTGTGAGTCTGGAGAGAAAGGAGCTGCAACCGAGAAAGGGGAGGAGATGAGGTTGGCAGGGCCGGCAGGAGGGGCTCAGATGCTCAACAATGAGATTCCTCCAAGTGTGGGTCACAGGATGAGCTGGGGCTCCCCATATAGCACATACCCTATTCTCCTTGACTTTCAGACACCTTGTTTGCAACACCACCACCCAGCAGCTACCCAGGGTGAGGGGCAGATACCCTGACCTTGTCCCTCCCAGAGGCTGACACTTCAGCCCCCATGCTGGATCCACACTGCTTTACATGGCGAGGGTCCCACAGAGACCCCACGATCTTCTGAGCTTGAGCTTCAGACCCTTCTGCCTTCCTCTAGCCCCAATGGTGCCATCCCCGACACAGCTGCCAAGGGGTTGCCCCTGCGAATAGAACAGAAAGCCCAGCCAGGCCACCACTGCCGCATCACCGCTAGGTGGACCTGGTTAGTGGGCGTAGCGGGCACCAGCCCCAACTCACGGCCCTTGCAGAGAGAGGCTGTTCCCTCTGCCTGCACTGCTCTTCCCAGATTCTGTCCCGTCGGATACTTGATATCTCGGGTCTGGCCCTGGCTGCAGCCCCTATGCCCTCCCATATCCCCTTTCTTTTCTGAGTTCTAGTCCAGGGTGTGGCGTGCGGAAGGCGCTCGAACCTATACCCCTTCACTCCTTTGTTCACTCCTCGCCTGGTGATCTCAAGGGGTTCGTGGGGCCAGGCTGCCTCCACCATCCGGCTGGGGCCGAGGAGCCAACAAGAGCCGATCCCTGCGCCCATCCGTTTCGTTGGGGGGAAGGCCGTTTCCCGAGGCTGCAGAGGGGTCTAACTGGCCCGGGAGAGTCGCGGGGCCTCCGCGGGATACTGCCTTCCCGTCCTCCATTACTGTGCACCACCTCCCGCCCGCCGCGCGCGGACAGGTGCACGGCACGCGGACTGACAACCCGAGCCCACTCCCGTCCCGCCCCGCCCCTGTCTCCGCGGCGCCGCCGAAAGCGCGCTCCGGCCGCCCCACGCAAGCGCGACGTTGGTTCAGCCTCCGGCAGGGACCGGAAATACGGCCTGGAGGCGGCGGCGGCCAAGCTCCACCGAGACACCGGAAACGTGTCGTCACCCAGCACTCCCCTGCGCCGCGGCCACAGCGCACTTCAGTTCCGCCCGCGTCTCGGCCCGGAAGTGCGGCCTTGACGGGGGTGAGCCGGAGGCGGCTACGGCCGGACCTGGTGCCTGAGGAGGAACAGGAGGTGGGGTCGGGCGGGCAGCCCCCTGCCAGGGAGAACCGCTGGGTGCGCGCTGAGGCGGATGCGAGGAGGCGCTGCAGGACCAGGGCACCGCGCCGGCCAGGGCGCCGAGGCGGAAAACCTGGAGCGGCGGCGCCCGGGACTGGTGGTGCAGCCGAAGCGGATCTGAGACTGGGCCCTGCGCGCAGGGTACGGCGCTAGCAATGACTTAGAACATGGGAGAGGGTGCTCGGAGCAAGGTGCACGACGCCGGCAAAGGCGTGCAGCAGGGTTGCAGCGCCAGACCCTGGAGGCGGGCCTGAGGGCTGGGTCTCTGAGATGGGCCTTTGTTGCCAGGCTCCCTGGAAGGCCTCTGCGTTCTGTACAGAGTCCGCAGGGAAGCAGGGTGGGCAGGTCCGGAATGGAGGGGTTCACGCACTGCGGGCTGAAGGCAGGTTTCCTTCCTCTTAGCGTAGGCATGGACTTCAGTCCTTTAGATGGCTGGGTGAATAAAGACGGAGAAGGGTGCTTCTGGCAAAGGTAATAGCACGTGTAAAGGAAAGGCTTGGCTCGTTTAAAGAATTGTCAGGTATTAATCGCCATAAGGGGCTCTGTGCAGAGGAGTTGGGTCTGAAGGGGTCCCTCTGGCTGCCGCGGAGGGAATAGACAGGGAGGGAGGGGGGCAGAGGGGTCCAATGAGGAGGCAACAGGCCAGGCCAGCCGTAACGAGGCACGTGGGGGGTGGTGCTAGGAAAAGAGGTCTGGCACAAGCAAAGGGAAGGAGCTGGGGGGTTTGGGTCAAAGACATCGAAGGTGTAGGGACAGGATTCCGTGGGCCTTTCTGTGCCTGACCTTATGAGACAGCAAGGCTGGTGGAGAATGGGTGAATCTTGGGGTCCTGGTTCCTGGCTGTCCTCCCTTAGACCATGTGGGTGAAATCTGAAGGTGTGTGAAGGCAGGTACCCCACACCTGATTGACAGAAGGGGAAACAGGCAGAGCCAACACTGGGTCATATGCCTAGCCAGTGAGCTGGTGAAGTAATGGATCTTTGCAGATTTGCAGAGTCCCCTGTGGGGTACCTCCCCCATTTTCAGGTGCCAGAAGGGGCAGGGCCCAGATCGAGGCATGTGGGTTGACAAGAAATGCCCAATTTCTCCGCCACACTGGCCTCACAGACGCTGCTGACCCACCTTGGTCACACCCTCCTGAGCATGTCCACACACACCCTCTCTGCCACACCCACACATTGTGCCCCACAGACCGACTGATACACCAAGAAGTCCCGGACTGTGGGAGGCACCTCCCTGCCAGTTGGGCTGGGATCTGCCAGGGATTATATAGTTGCCTTATGTGGGGCACCTGCCAGGCCAATGATGAAACTTCTACCCTCTACCCCCTGTATCCACACACCTAGAATTGCTCAGCCAGGAGGCAGGTTGTGGGGACCCTCCTGCAAGGACCTCCCCATACACTAGTTACCATAACTGGGTACTAAGGTGGCAGTCCAAGTCTGCATAGGGCTGGAGACGCTCCGAGGCTGGGGAGAGTAGAGGGGAGAAGAAAAAGGAGAAGGGAGGGGGGGTGTGGTAGCCAGCCAGGTGAGGGCAGAGTCCAGTGTTTCCACAGAGTGGTCTGCTCTCTGGATAACCACTTCTGGATGGGAGTCCCTGGCCCCTTCTCCACTCTTCCCTCTTAGGAAGGGACTGTGGATATAGTACTGGAGGTGGGGACGGGTAGACTCGTGATAGGGAGGCCGAGTCCGGCAGTAAGGGCCGAATGGCCAGGGATGCCCAGGCGTTGGGTCTGAGGTCACACGGATGGAGCTCGGGAGGTGCCGCGCGCTGGGGTGGAGGAGGTTTCCCAACTGACCTCCCCTTCCCACCGCCCGGTTCTGTGCAGATGGCAGCGGCAGAGGCGGTGCACCACATCCACCTGCAGAACTTCTCACGTTCGCTGCTTGAGACCCTCAACGGGCAGCGGCTGGGCGGGCACTTCTGCGACGTGACCGTGCGCATCCGCGAGGCTTCGTTGCGCGCGCACCGCTGCGTGCTAGCCGCCGGCTCGCCGTTCTTTCAGGACAAGCTGCTGCTCGGCCACTCGGAGATCCGCGTCCCGCCCGTAGTGCCCGCACAGACGGTGCGCCAGCTCGTTGAGTTCCTCTACAGCGGCTCCCTGGTGGTAGCGCAGGGCGAGGCGCTGCAGGTGCTCACCGCCGCGTCGGTGCTGCGCATCCAGACAGTCATCGACGAGTGCACGCAGATCATCGCTCGTGCCCGCGCCCCTGTCCCGGGTGCCCCTGCACCCGCGCCCGTGCCCACTCCGGTGCCCCCGCCGCTCGCGCCCGCGCAGCTGCGCCACCGCTTACGGCACCTGCTGTCTGCGCGTCCCCCAGGCCAACCCGGCCCCGCGCACAGCCGCAAGCAGCGCCAGCCTGCGCGCCTGCATCTGCCGGCTCCTCCGGGACCCGCCAAGGCCGAGGGGCCCGATGCCGACTCTGCACCCTCTGCGCCCCCTGACGACGGCGGCGGTGGTGATGACGATGACGAGACAGACGGCGAGACAGACGGCGACGACGGCGAAGACGGCAGCGGCCCCGGCGAGGGCCAGGCACCACACGCCTTCCCGGATTGCGCTGCTGGCTTCCTCCCCGCAGCTGTGGACCGCGCGCGCGACAACGCCCCTGCGCCCGCCAGCCTCCCTGACTACGGCGGTGCGGGGAGGGACTTCCTCCGCGGGGCAGCGGCAGCGGAGGACGTGTTTCCCGACAGCTACATCTCCTCCTGGCACGACGAAGACGGCGCGGCCGAAGGCTGTCCGGCCGAGAACCCCGCCCCCGCCGCGCCTGACTGTGTCCTGGCGGGTCGCCGCCAACCGGGCGTGAAAACCCCCGCGCCGCCCGCCGCGCTCTTTCCCTTTCACTTGGGGACTCCAGGGCCGCCTGCGCCCTCGGGGCCGAGCCCTGCACCCCCACCTGCTTTCTACCCGGCGCTTCAGTCCGATCCTACCCAGGGCTCGCAGCTGGGGGAGGCCCCAGCCACACCCACGCCTCTTGCCCCGGCCGCTTCAGGCACTCCCGCGCGGGCCGCGGGCGCGGAGCCAACCGCCTATGAGTGCAGCCACTGCCGCAAGACGTTCAGCTCGCGGAAAAACTACACCAAGCACATGTTCATCCACTCGGGTGAGCCGGGGAGGGGGAGAGGAGGGAGTCCCCTTACCACAGGCCTCTGAGCACCTTGGAAGGGCGCGCACTGGCCCGCGGGTCCCCGGCACGGTTTGCTTCTCCTGGTCCTTGTCCGTGGATTCCAGGGGACCTGAGGGAGGCAGGAGGGAGGAGCTAGATGGGGCTGCAGGGTGGGGACCCCCCAGTCGAGGAGCAAGCAATGGGGGCTTCTTGATTACTGAAGGGAGGTCCCCTCCAATCTCAGCCATGGTGTGGGCATCTCATGGGGGCAACTCTGCAGTGGCTTGGGGAGGACGGAGAGCCTGAGGCTGGCCCTTGAAGTGTAGTGGGTGGTACAGAGCAAGGGGTGGTGGCAGCCAGAGCTTGAGTGTGTCACAGGAAGGGTGCCAGGTCCTCCCCAGGCAGGCAGGGGTTCTGGGCAGTGGGGGCTTCCTGCACGAAGGGGTAAGGGTCCCAGTCCTCTCCTCCTATAAGGTACAGGGCCTTGCTGGACTGTCCCCAGAACAGTAGCCAGCGATCAGAGCGTTCTGGAAAAGGTTCTGTGGGCCTGGCAGGAACGGGGAGGGTGTAAGGCGAGACCAGGCCCGAGAGTCTCCTTGTGCCAGGTGAGGTTTAGGGGTGACCAAAGGGCCCATGGAGGTGGGAGGAGTCCAAGTGGGAAAAGAATATTCCACGTGGGCGGGGTTCCCTGCCGTAGGGAGGGTGTGGGTACTTGCTGGACTGGGGTATCTTGGGCCATGTGAGAAGAGGGGCCCGGGAGTTGGAGGGAACCCTGCCAGGTAGGAATATACTGGAATGAGGAGTGGTCTGAGGGGGAAGGGGGTTCCCTGCAGGGCTAGGGGATGCCGGGACGTATGGGAGGGTCAATGTCCGGGAGGGAGTCCGGGAGCGAAGGGCGCCCCGGGCCCACCTCCGCCTGCTGACCTGCGCACGCACTCGCCCTGTCGCCCGCAGGGGAGAAGCCGCACCAGTGCGCCGTGTGCTGGCGATCCTTTTCGCTGCGCGACTACCTGCTCAAGCACATGGTCACGCACACGGGCGTGCGCGCCTTCCAGTGCGCGGTCTGCGCCAAACGTTTCACGCAGAAGAGCTCACTCAATGTGCACATGCGCACCCACCGCCCGGAGCGCGCGCCCTGCCCGGCCTGCGGCAAAGTCTTCTCGCACCGCGCGCTGCTGGAGCGCCACCTGGCGGCTCATCCCGCGCCCTGACCCGGGCCGGGCCACGCCCCGCAATCCTCGGGATTGGCCGAGCCTCGCGAAGCTCGGCCACGCCCCCCACCGGTCCCGCCACGCCCACCTCTGGGCGGGACAGGCCCTCACCTGCTGCGGAGTCACTCGAGACTGTGCCGCTGAAGCTCTGCTTCGCCTCGCGGTGCTCCAGGGCTGGCTCCACCCGCCGCCGTCCCTAGACCACACTCCCGCCACCAGACCCCGCGGTCGCCCCTGAACACAGGGGCCCTCTGCCCTGATCCCATCTCTTTTCCAGACCTCACCGGGCCCGCCTCTCTGCTCCTTCTCCTCCCACTTTCTGGGTCCCTCCTGGTGGCAGCGGGCCAGGTGGGATAGTCAGGGACCCGAACACCTCTGAAAGCTGACCCCGAGGCCCAGGTTCACGCTCTCCCCCCCACCCCCATGGGTGGAGGGGAGTCCCCGGGTGCCACCCGGCTCCCCACCCAAGAACACCCCTCCTCGGCCCTGAAGAGGCTCAGGTGAACCCAGCAAGGACCTCGGGCCGGACTTTGGTACATCCTGCCCTAATAAAGGATGGTGGGCCGTGGAGTGTGAGCCTGAAGCTGTGAGCTCCTGGGACCATGCATGTCTTGACTCGGCACGGGCTGTGAGCGCTGGGGCCTTTTCGGGGGCTGGGGGTGGGTGGGCAGGTGGCTGACGCTTGGCTCTTCTAGAGCCCTAGATCCCGTCCGGTGGTGGCCAGGTGGGTCTTGGAGGGACCTCATTCTGTCAGACTCCCCCCACTGCTGTCCACGAGGCAGACTTCAGACTCCCACCTCCCAGATCTTCCAGGCAGACTCCCACCCTTTGGACATTCTATTCCTGTCTCCCATTCTGACAGGCATGATGGTTGAGCACTTTACTTTTGGGAGGTCAAGGAAGGCTTGGGAGCCAGGCCTCTGTGAGGGGGCTGAGCTCCAGGATACCAGTCCTGGCCTCTGGGGTCACATAGTTATGGGGGCAGGGCAGGGGCAGGGCCTAGCAACCATGGGGAGGGTGGGAAGTGGCCCAGGTTGGGCAGGCAGCCAGGGCCTTGGGTTGCCCACTGGACAGCTGGAGACAGCTCCTGAATGGCAAGCTAGTGTCACAGGACCCTGGGTCTACCTGGCTACCAGCCCAGGGAACTCTGTCCTCCGCCTCCAGCACTTTGGGCAGCTCCTGGCCTGGGGTCACTACCCCACAGATATGGAACCAGTGAGGGGTTTATGGTGGTGCAGCCTGAAGGAACAGGCTCCAGTGGGGCATTCTGGGCCAATGGCAGCAACTCTCTGAGCTCCACCTGTGACTGCTTCCAAAGGTGAGGTCCAAGGTCTTGGCCATGTGCTGGGAAGGCTTCAGCCTTGGGTGCATGATGAACCCTAGGCCACACTGCCCACGGGTGTCTGCTGGGTACTTGGTAGGGGCCGAGCTCTTTGGTGGTTTTCCCTCACCAAGGCGGAGGCTGATTTCTGCTGCTTTGGGGCATGCAGTCCAGGGTCCTGTGGACAAGGGGTTTGACCTGGCCAAGGCTGTCTCTCTATTGAGTAAGTGGGTGTCACAGGAGAACCTCAGGAGGAAGTGCAGAGCAAGGGCAGTGCTTGGGGCATGATCCCCCTTGCCATCTGTTTTATCTTCAAATTTGCCCCACCGGACTGTCAACCACCCCAGGGCAGGGATTGCAAGAGGGAAGGGAGAGGAGGGTACTGCACGGCTCCGGAGTTGCAACCCCAAAAAGAGTGTCAGAACTCAGCAAGCAGGACAGCAAGAAGAAGGCTGGTAGGATGATGACAAAGGAGGCTGTGGTGGTGATGAAGGGAGCAGTGATGGGGACCACAGAGAGGGCAACAGATGAGGGATGAGACAGGCTGGCAATAGGGGACAGGGGCCTCCAGGCTGGCAGTGATGAAAGCAGAGGCGCTGTAGCCAAACGGATGATCAGACAGAGAAAAATAAACAGGGGGAGGCCCGAGGGTGGGGAGGCAGAAGGGCTTGGGGGCAGAGTCCTCAGCCAGCTGAAACCACTATCAGCAGTCCCTGGGCCACGGCCACACAGGCGGGCCAGGTGGGTTGCTCTTGGGAACTCGAGGTCAGGGACAGCCAGCCTGGGCAGCAGAAGTGAGCTGGGGCACACCAGGGCCACTTCTCTGAGGAGCGAGCAGGTGCCATGGGCGCCAGGCAGCAGCTGGCCCTGCCTCTGCTGCTGCTGCTGCTGTGGGGCCTGGGGCAGTCCGTGTGGCCCGCGGCGATGGCCCTGGCGCTGCGCTGGCGGCTGGGGGACGCTGCGTGCTGCCTGCTGCTCGGCCTGGCCGTACTCGCCTGGCCCTGGCTCGGCCCCTGGGTGCCCCACTGGCTGAGCCTGGCGGCCGCAGCTCTCACAGTAACCCTGCTGCCGGCACGACCGCCCCCGGGGCTGCGCTGGCTCCCAGCCGACGTGGCCTACGTGGCTCGGCTCATCCGCCTGGGGCTGGGGGTGCGCGCCCGCTTGAGGCGCCGGCCTCTCGACACCTTTGTGGATAGCTTCGAGCGACGAGCCCGAGCACAGCCGGAACGCACGGCCTTGGTGTGGACGGGACCCGGGAACCGCGCAGTGACCCTCCGCGAGCTGGACGACCGGGCCTGCAGAGCGGCGTGGGCCCTGAAGGCCGAGCTGGGCGGCTCCGCGGGCTTGCCTGCCCCGGAGCCCGCCGCCCTCCTGGTGCTGGCATCCCAGGCCATTCCCGCCCTGGGCTTATGCCTGGGGCTGGCCAAGCTGGGCTGGCCGTCGGTCTGGATCAACCCACACAGCCGTGGGGCACCGTTGGTGCACGCTGTTCTCAGCTCTGGGGCCCGAGTGCTGGTGGCTGACCCAGGTGAGGGCCTGCAGGGGCCAGCAGAGGACACAAGGGAGCAGCACGGGGGGTGGGCATGGACTCTGCCTCCGGAGTCTGCAGGCCATGCTGGGAGCTGAGTCAAGAGCCCTTTGCTCCCACCCACCCTCACTGGAAGGTAATTCCGAGGGTGCCAGAGTTTTGATATTTTTCACAATGGCAGTTTCGATCCTTTCTGGCAGATATTAATTTTGGGGTTCTTTACCCAGGAATGTGGAAGCTTTTCTCTAGGTCTCGGGTTCTCCCTCCCCCATTCCCACCTCTGAGGCGGGCCTTGCCTCACTTTCCCCTCTGACTGCACCCTGCAGCGCTCAGGGAGAGCCTGGAGGAGATCCTTCCCAAGCTGCAGGCTAAGAACATCCGCTGCTTCTACCTCAGTCACTCCTCCCCGACGCCGGGCGTGGGGGCTCTGGAGGCTGCCATGGACGCTGCGCCTTCGGAGCCGGTGCCTGCTGACCTCCGGGCCAAGGTCATGCCCAAAAGCCCTGCCCTGTACATCTACACCTCGGGGACCACAGGTGAGGGTGCCCAGCAGCCTCCAAACTCTTGCCCTGACCTGAGCCTCACACTTCAGCTCTGAAACCTGCTTTCTGATTCTGATGCCTGGACTCTGACTCCCAATGGGATTCGTGCATTCAATGCCGAAATCCTACCTCCTCCCAGGAAGCAGCCACTGAAACCCTAACTGACCTCTGATCCTGACTTGTTACCCCAGTTGAAATTCAACCTCTGAACCACACATCCAGTTTGTCCTCCCAAACCCAACTGTGAGTCCCCACACTTGACCACACTCTGAGAACCTCAAACCCCAGTGCAGCCCTGACCATGGAGACCCCAACTCTGTGTGCTCGTTCGTTGTTGAACCACTCCACTTCAGCATCCATCCTTTCACTATCCCACCCTTTCCATTCCTTCATCCCAGGACTCCCAAAGCCAGCCATCCTTACCCAGGAGCGGGTGCTGCAGATTTGCAGGATGATGACCCTCTTTGGGGTCACAGGCGAGGATGTGGTCTACGTGGTCTTGCCTCTGTACCACACAATGGGGCTCGTCCTTGGGGTCCTCAGCTGCCTGGAGCTCGGTAAGCCTTTCTGTGAGGACCTCTCCAAAACACCAGAGTGGGTGTCAGGGCGGGGCTCTCAGGTTGATGAGACCCCATAGCTACCCAGCACGCTGGGTTCTCAGCTTTGAGAAGGAACACACAGCAGGAAGCGCCAGGGCCACCTGGACAGAGGCCTGCACACCCACACAGCCCCTGGTGGCTGTGCTTTGGTCATGAGGTGACAGGAGCTTATGTGAGTGGTGGTCATGGACATCCAGAGAAGCCTCTGGGTGCTCAGGAGGGGACGGGGATGCTGGTGCCAGATTTGAGGCACAACCCCAGGAAGAGCTGGTGAAGGAACGGCTGCTGAGCAGCTTCTTCAGGCTGTCTCCTCTGCACCCCTAACTTGGCGTTCAGACTGGGACCTTGGTACAGTCTCTTCTTTTTGTTTTCAGATTTTTATTATGAAAATTGAATACGTTTAAAATTCCTAAACACATACCAAAAAAACCTGAATCCTCATGGATCTACCACTCAGCTTTAGCCACTATCAGCACTTACTGTATTTGTTTATCCCTCCCCCTGCTGCTCATCTTTTTACTCTCATTAAAAAATTATTTCATTGTGAAAAAGAAGTTTGATGTCTCACATATTCTCACCCAGCTTCAATGATTGTTAATTAAATTGCAGCCAATTTAATTTCATATATACTCTTTAGTTTGCCAGGGCTGGTATGACAAATAATTCAGTCATGTGGATTAAGGCCCAAACTGATTCGATTGGCCCTTTATTTGCACACTGTGCATTTTAATATGTTGACTTGAATTTAGTTCCTGAGGTGTCTGTTCCTTAAGTTTGTATCCAGCTAGTGATATGAAGAGATTTCCTTGAATGTCAGGAACAAACACAAACACACACACACACAAATATCTTCCACAGTCTTTGCAGATTGGCTCTATACTGGTGCTCCTCTTGGAGCTTAGTCCTCCTACCAGTGAAACTGAAGAGCAGCCCGAGAAGAAAGCACAGGGTTCTCTCTAGTGTTTTCTGAGCAGGCATCTTGTCCTGGGCATGCTCTCCTTGCCTTAGGAATTCCCCCATTAACTGGGATCTCAATGCCTCCTATTCTCCCCCATGAAATAGAATTTCTGATCCCTGGAGCTCTGTTATATGTGTCAAAGCCAGTAATCCCATGCAATTTCATTGTTTATTACACTGATTTAGCTGTCTGCCTGCAGGACAAATTCTAGGAGGGTGAGAAAGAGATGAGTCCTTCAGATTGCCACCAGACTGGTTGGCAGACAACACCCTCCAGAACTGGGGGTTACTCAGCCCCCTCCAGAACTGGGGCCAGGAACCGCAGGACCACGCTGAGAGGGCAGGTTGACTCCATACCCAGCGGCAACACACTGAGCTGGTCAGGGCATGGTGGAGGGACAGCAAGGGTCTTGCGAGATTTCCCAACCATTTTTAAGCTGTCTTTTTGTTGAGTTGGCACTTGCGCAGTTACTGCAACCCTCTGCTTTGTTTTGGTCTTTGAGCTCTGTCAGTTTGTGGTAGTTGTTCAAAGATTCTGTGGGGGAACACAACCCTGGAACGTCTCAGTCCACCATCTTGGTCAACTGGTTAAATTAATTTTATTTACACACCATATTCACCAAACACACACTCCCCTTGCCCCCTCCCCTCTTCCCTTGGTAACCAGCTGGGCATTGATGAAACACCATCATCAGTAATGATTATAATATTCACAGCCCTCATTTAACAATGCTCCCTTTGTACCAGGCACCAAGCTTTTCACACATCCTGGGGACAAGATTCAAACTCAGGCCTGCCTATGTCCAGCAGCTCTGCCTTGACCCATGCCCTGACTCCTCCCCTGGTGCAGTCCTGGCTGGGCCAGGAATCAGGGATAGGCCTGACATCATCCCTGTGTCTCAAGGAGCCACAGAGAGGTGATCAAAGCTGTCACAGGGGCTTTGATGCATAACATGAACCCCCTCTTCTTCCCTCACCCCAGGAGCCACCTGTGTTCTGGCCCCCAAGTTCTCTGCCTCCTGCTTCTGGAATGACTGTCAGCAGCATGGTGTGACTGTGATCCAGTACGTGGGCGAGGTCTTACGGTACCTGTGTAACACTCCCCAGGTGAGGGCTCCTGGGAAGGGCTGGTAGGTGAGACTCTAAAATTAGAACCCCATGGTGAACATCTGAGGTGCAAATTCCCAGATGACATCCCAGGCAAAGACACAGAGACAGGCCTCAAGCAGGGTCCCCCAGGTAAAACACCCCAGCAAGAATCCTAGAAAATGATTCCCAAATAAGGCTGCTAATTATGTTTCCTTAGTTGACAAGCTGTGCTGTCTTGGGCAGGTGACTTCACTTGTCTCAGCCTCAGTGTCCTCATTTGGAAAATGGAGAGAATAGCCCCTAACTCAAGACGGTGAAGATTAAATAAGCTAAATGCATGTAAACTGCTTAGAACAGGGTGTGGCTTAGGGTAAAATTACTAGGTATGACCCAGCCTCATCCCAAAATGGAGGTAACTGTCTCCAGACAAGGCCCCCAGGTTACACTGTCTCCAGGTAAGGCCTCTAGGTAACCCCCTCCCCCAGGTAAAGGTTCCAGGTAACTACCCCTAGTAAGGACCCCAGATATTTCCTCCAGTTAACAGCCTTTGGGAAGCCCCTCCCTAGGTAACCAACTCTGCCCCAGGAAAATCCCCAGATATCTCCAAGTAAGGCCTCCAGACAATCTCATTTCCCAGATGAGGCCTCCAGTCACCCTCCAAGTAACTGCTAGATAAAGGCCCCCAAGTGAGCCCTTCAGGTAACTATCTGATTAGTTACCAGACATCTCCAGGTGGGTACACGTAACTACCCTCAGGTAAGAGCCCAGATATTTCTCCCAGGTAATCCCCCAGATGAGCCTCCAGGCACCTCCAGGTAAAAGTCAAAGTACTCTAGTAGCCCTTTCAGGTAAGACCCCCCCAGGTAACTCCCTCCAGGCAATCCCTGAAGGTAACCCTCTAGTTAAAGGCTGCAGATTACTACCCTCAAATAAGAGCCCCAGTAGCTCCCCTAGGAATAAGGCCCCAGCCACTGCCCCCACCCCCGGTAATCCTCAGGTAACTCTCTAGGTAAGGACCCAAGGTTGCCCCCACCCCAGGTAAGGGTTCTGGGCATGCCCCACGGTTGCCTCCCTCCTCGCCTATCTCTGGGTGTCTCTGCAGCGGCCTGAGGACCGGACACACAAGGTCCGCCTGGCTGTGGGTAATGGACTTCGGGCAGATGTGTGGGAGACCTTCCAGCAGCGCTTCGGCCCCATACGGATCTGGGAAATGTACGGCTCCACTGAGGGCAACACCGGCTTCATCAACTATTTGGGGCGATGCGGGGCCCTGGGCAAGATGAGCTGCCTCCTTCGAGTGAGTGATTTGAGTGCCAGGCATGACAGTGGCACCGATCGCGGCTGAGCCCACAGGACCCTTGCTGACACCCCCTCCCCCCTGCCCTCCACTCCAGATGCTGTGTCCCTTCGAGCTCGTGCAGTTTGACACAGTGATCGAGGAGCCCGTAAGGAACAATCAGGGCTTCTGTATTCCTGTGGGACCAGGTACAGCTGTTGAAGAACCCTCCCTGGGTGAGAGAGGGACCCCTCAGCATCCTCCCTGGCTGGAATAAGCCACCCAAAGCCTAGAGGTCAGGGCCCAGACACCCACTCACTCAGTGGGGGTGTCTGCAGCCCTCACCTGGGCTCTGAGTCCCAGGCCTGTCGGACCACTGTCATGGGCCCCTCTACCTCTTGGCTTCTCAGTTCTCTCCAGGTCCCCTGCCTCAATCTCTCACTATGGGCTGTTAGATCTCTGGGCACCCATCTCTGAGTTGTTCTCTTGAGCTTTCTGTGGGGGTCACATCCTCCCAGGCACCAGTCCCCTCTCATCCTTATCTTCTTGTTTGTTCTCTCCTGGGGCCTTATAAGGCCCTCGTCACGCCCTTCTCTTCCCATCTCCATTTGTCTCTGTCCCGCATCCATCCCTTGTTACCCTTTTCCAGTTTCTCATGGGCTCCCCTTATGCCACCTTCTCTCTCCTGTCTCATTTTCTGTCTCTTTGGCCCTGTCTCTCAGGGTCTCTCGCTGTCCCCGGGTCTCTATAGATTTCCCCCGTCTCTGGGTCTCTCAATTTTTGTATCTCTTTGAGTGTCTCTATCTCCCCAGCTCTGGGCTCTGGGCCTCTCCCATCTCTAGATCTCCCTGTCTGTATCTCTGGGTCTGCCTGTCTGTCTCTCTCCAGTAGGGTACCAGGTGATGCAGAGTCCCCCGTTGTTGCGAATCCCGGCTGGGGACTTGAGGGCTCCTGGGGACCATGTCCACGGTTAACACCCGACTTCAACTCCGACCCCCAGGGGAGGCAGGGCTCCTGGTGACCCGGGTGACGAACCTCTCCCCCTTCCTTGGCTACCGCGGCTCCCGAGAGCTGTCGGAACAGAAGTTGGTGAGGGACGTCCGGCGCCGAGGTGACGTTTACTTTAACACCGGAGACGTGCTGGCCATGGACCGCGAGGGCTTCCTCTACTTCCGGGACCGCCTGGGGGACACCTTCCGGTCAGGGGCGGGGCTTCGACAGGGGCGGGGCCGCGGCGGCTTCCTGCGCCTGGAGGGAGGGGCTGAAGAGGCGGGACTTACTGATCCTTCAGGGCGCGGGGCGGGACGGCGGGGCCTCCCGGTGAAGGGGGCGGGGCCCTGGATAGTGGAGGGGCCGGTCTGGCAAGGCAAGACTTTCCATCCCGTAGGAGGTGTGGCTTGGCGGGTAGGGGGCGGGACCTCCAGTCTCAGGGCCCTGGTCACAAGCACTGGCTCCACCCCCGCAGGTGGAAGGGGGAGAACGTCTCTACCCGGGAGGTGGAAGGCGTCTTGTCACTCATGGACTTCTTCCAAGAGGTGAATGTCTACGGGGTGTCTGTGCCAGGTGCGGAAGATTCACCTCTTTAAAACCCTACAACAGCGTTGTGGGTGGAGGGTTGTTACCCCATTTTACAGATGGAGACACTGAGTGGGTAAAGGGGTGTAGAGACTTGCCCAGTCGCGTAGCCAAAGAGCAGGGCAAGGCAGGGAGTCGGTAGTGGGTCATGCAATGAGGGTGCACATTGGGGACCAGTGTGACTAGACTGCTTCCTAGGATGTGAGGGCAAAGTGGGCATGGCTGCTGTGCAGCTAGTCCCCGGACGGACCTTTGACGGGCAGCAGCTGTACCGGCATGTCCGTGCCTGGCTTCCTGTCTATGCTGTTCCCCATTTCATTCGTATCCAGGTGAGTACAGGTCTGGGGAGCAGGGAGGTGGGTTCACTGTCCTGGCTGGAGGTCATGTTCACTGTCCTGGCAGGATATCCTGGAGGTCACAAGCACTTTCAAGCTGGTAAAGTCCCGGCTGGTGCGTGAGGGCTTCAACGTGGGTGCCATCTCTGATCCCTTATTTCTACTGGACGACCGGGCCCAGACCTTCCAGCCTTTGACACCAGAAACATACCAGGCTGTGTGTGATGGAACCTGGAGGCTCTAACCACCATGCCAGCACAAGGACACTTGTAGGGGAAGGGGCTGATGCTGACCACCAGCTCATCCCAACTTCACAGGATCATCATGCCAACGGCACTGGGTGGGACCTGAGGGAAGATAATAGACCCCAGGGCAGAAGGCTAATAAATTCAAATGTGTACACATATTTTTTGCATATCTGTGCGGGTGGAGGAACAAGGGAGGCCTGCACCACAGGTCCCTGCGTCCCCCTCAAATACTTTGCCTAGGAGTCCCATCTGCACCTCAGGCAGGAACCTCAGCTTGCTATGAGAGGCTGCTCCTTCCAGACAAAACCAGGAGTACGGGAGAGGCTGGCCAGCCTTACAGCTGGTGAGATGAGAGCACTGCCTCTACCTGTAGGTCTTCTAGGGGCACTGAAGGGGCTACAGGACATGGCTGATACCCCTATGACCTGTGGTCTGGAGGAGGTGGCAAAAGTGATTTGATGGGTTATCCGACCGAGCAGGCGGTAACTGGGCCAGGAACAATGCCAGGAGAGAGTAGCAGCAAGTGCAAAAGTCATGGGGCAAGGTTTATGGAGGGGTGGGAGTGGGGGAGAATCAGCGGTCACCGAGACCTCTGGGAAATGTAGTCCTCGCTGGCTCAAGAGGCCGGAAGTCCTCCCAGGGGCATTATGGGAGCTGTAGGCAGGGGGGTAAAGGGAAGCTAGGGCCTCTGTATAGTTCGGGGAGTCTAAGGGACCGCAGTGCCCCCAGTGGCATCGTGGGAGCTGTAGGCAGGAGTAGGCCGATGCTGGCCCCTCTGCGAAGTACAGTCCGCGCCGTCTCACGGGCCAGAAGTGGCCCATGGGCATTTTGGAAGCTGTAGGCGCGAGTAGGCGGATGCTGAGGCCTCGGAGAAGTACAGTTCGTGGGGTCTAAGGGTCCGTAGTGCCCCCAGTGGCATCGTGGGAGCTGTAGGCAGGGATAAACGGACTCTAGGGCCTCTGGGAAGTATAGTCCGTGCCGCCACAGGGCCGGAAGTGCCCCTCGGGCATTGTGGAAGCTGTAGGCGCGGGTAGGGGGACGCGGGGGGCTCTGGGAAGTATAGTCCGTGCTCTCGGGGGTCCAGAAGTGCCGCCTTCCCGGGTCTTGGGAGAGCTGTAGGCAAGGCTGCCGCTTTTGAGAAGTGTAATCAGGCCCTTTAATTGCTGCCCGCTCACTGTGCGAAGTGCGCAGGTGGAGCGTGGTGAGCGGGAGCCGAGGCGGCTAGGAAATGGAGTCCGCACTGTCTAGGAGGCGGGGGTGTTCCCACGGCCACTGTGGGAGCTGTGGATGGGGGTAGGCGGACGCTAAGACCTCTGGGAAGTATAGTCCATGGTGTCTAAGTGGCCGCATTGCCCCCTCGGCACTTCAGTGCCCACTTTGTAAGGTACACATGGGCTCGCGGGAGCTCTAGTGGGACGTGGGGACGCCCGGATCTCTGGGAAATGGAGCCGGTGCTATCTCAATATTTTGAAGTGCCTCCTGGGCATTATAGGTGCTGTAAGCAGGTTCTCATGGGCACCGAGGCCTACGGAAATGTAGTTCGTACCCTGTCCGGTGCTTTAAATGCTGACCAGTCATTGTGGGAACTGTTGTGGGAGAAAAGTGCAGGACAGGCACTGAGTCTTCCTGTCAGACCTCAGGACTAAACTGTGGGAGCTGTAAGCAGCGGTGACTAGAAGCTGAGGCCTCTGGGAAGTGTCGTTTGCCACGTCCCCAGAACCGGAAGTTCTCCCTGTGCATTGTGGGAAATGTGGGACCAAAAACAATATAAAGAGGGGAGGCAGAGGGCTATGAGAGAACAAGTATGCTTATTGAAGCTAAGTTGGTATCTTTTCAAATAAGTTGTGTAATACAAATCCCAGGGTAACCATAAAGAATGTATTTTAAAATCATACAGAAACAGAAATAAGAAGGATCAGATACATCACAAAATAACTATATAGAAAATATGCCTGTAATAAAGGAAAAGAAAGGCAAAAAAGATATGACCTATTTAAACCATAGGACAAAATGGCTGAAGTAAGTACTGACTTTACAGTAATAACACTGAATATTAATGGATTAAATTCCCCACTCAAAAGAGATTGGCAGGATGGATAAAAAAGCACAATCCAACTATATGTTGTTAACAAGAAACTCACCTTCCACCTAAAGACACACAGATTGAAAGTGAAAGGAGGGAAAAAGATAATTCATGGAAATAGTAACAACAACAACAAAAAGCTGAGATAGCTATGCTAATATTGGACAAAGTACTTTAAGTCAAAACCTGTTATAAGAGACAAAGAAGGACACTATATATTAATAAAGGGCTCAATCCACCAAGAAGGAATTAGAATTATAAATATTTATGCCCCTAATCATAGTGCCCCAAAATACATGAGGCAAACACTGGCAACACGGAAGGGAGAAATAGAAACATCTATAATAATAGAGATTTCAATACAACACTCTCATCAATACAGAAGATCAATAAGGAAACAGAATTTGAATAATATGATAAATTAACTAGACATAACAAGCATATACATAACATTGCACCACAAAACAGCAGGATATACATTCTCAAGTGCACATGGATTGTTCTCCAGGATAGACCACATGGTGGGTCATAAAGCAAGTCTCAATAAATTTTAAAGATTGAAATTATACAAAGCATCTTCTCTGACCACAATGGGATGAAGCTGGAAATCAATTAACAGGCAGAGAATTGGAAAGTCCACAAATATATGGAAGTTAAGTAATGCACTTTTATACAATCAATGGTCCAAAGAAGATATTACAAGGAGATCAGTAAATATCTTGAGACAAATGAAAATAAGAACACAACATATCAAAACTAATGGGACTCAGTGAAGGCAGAGCCAAGAGGGAAATTCGTAGACCTAAATGCTTACATTAAAAAACAAAAGAGCTAAAATCAAAAACCAAACTGCACACCTGGAGGAACTAGAAAAAGAACAGTGAACTAAATCCAAAGCAAGCAGAAGGAAAGGAACAACAAATATTAGAGCAGAAGTAAATGAAATAAAGAATCCAAAAACAATAGAGAACATAAAAAAAAACAAAAAACAAAAGTTGGTTCTTTGAAAAGATACATAGAATTGACAAACTGTTAGCTAGATGAACAAAGGAAAAAGAAGATGTAAATAAATAAAATCAGAAATAAGGGGGGGGGCATTACTAGTGACCCCACAGAAATAAAAAGAATCATAAGAGGATACTATGAACAACCATATGCCAACAAATTAGACAACCTAGATGAAATGGACAAATTCCTAGAAACACATTGTTCTAGTTTGCTAATGCTGCCAGAATGCAAAACACCAGAAATGGACTGGCTTTTATAAAGAGGGTTTATTTGGTTATATAGTTACAGTCTTAAGGCCATAAAATGTCCAAGGTAATGCATCAAAACTCAGGTACCTTCACTGGAAGATGGCCAATGGCTCTGGAAAACCTGTGTTAGCTGGGAAGGCATGTGGCTGGCGTCTGCTCCAAGTTCTGGTTTCAAAATGACTTTCTCCCAGGACGTTCCTTGCTAGGCTGCAGTTCCTCAAAAATGTCACTTAGTTGCACCTGGGGTATTTGTCCTCTTTTAGCGTCTCATGTCACTCACAGCTGCACTACACTGAGTTCACTCTGCCCATCAGCTCATTTATATGGCTCCACTGATCAAGGCCCACCCTGAATAGGTAGGGCCACGCCTCCATGGAAGTATCTCATCTGAGTTATCACCTACAGTTGGGTGGGGCGCATTTCCATGCAAGCAACTTAATCCCCACTAATATGTCTGCCCCACAAGATTGCATCAAAGAATATGGCTTTTTCTGGGGGACATAATACATTTGAACCAGCACACACATGAACAACCTACACTGACTCTAGAAGACATAGAAGATCTCAACAGACTAACTGCAAGTAAAGAGATTGAATCAGTCATAAACAACCTCCCAATAAAGAAAAGCTCAGGACCAGATGGCTTCATAGTTGAATTCTACCAAGGATTCAAGAAGAATTAATACCAATCCTGTCAAACTCTTCCAGAATATAGAAGAGGAGAGAACACTTCCTAACCCATCTATGAGGCCAACATCACTCAAATACCAAAGCCAGATAGATACTACAAGAAAAGAAAATTACAGACCAATTTCTCTGATGAATATACATGCAAAAATCCTCAACAAAGTAACAGCAAATCTAATCCAACAGCACATTAACAGAATTATACACCACGATCAAGTGGGATTTACCCTGGATATTCAAGGGTGGTCCAACATGAGAAAATCAGTTAATGTAATACACCAAATTAATGAAATGAAGGGAAAAAAACACATGCTCGTCTCAATTATGCAGAAAAAGTATTTGACAATATGCAGTAAATTTTCTTGTTAAAAAACACTTAGACAAATAGGAATTGAAGGAAACTTCTTGAACATGATAAAGGTCATATATGAAAAACTGACTGCTAATATCATACTCAAAGGTGAAAGACTAAAAGCTTTCCCCCTAAGACTGGGAACAAGACAAGGATGCCTGCTATCACACTGTTATTCAATATTGTACTGGAAGTTCTGGCCAGAGCAATTAGGCAAGAAAAATAAATTAAAGACATCCAAATTGGAAAGAAGAAGTAAAACTTTCACTACTTGCAGATGACATAATCCTATATAGAGTCAGTCCTGAAAAATCTAAAACAAAGCTACTAGAACTAATAAATGAATTCAACCAAGCAGTGGGGTGCAAAATCAATGTGGAAAAACAAGTAGTGTTTTCATACACTCTTAAAAAGCAATCTGAGGAGGAAATCAAGAAAAAAATTCCATTTACAATAGAAACAAAAAGAATCAAATATCTAGGAATAAATTTAACCAACGATGAAAAGGACTTATACATGGAAAATGACAAAACTTTGCTAAAAGTAATCAAAGAAGATCAAAATAAGTGGAAGGATATCCCATGCTCATGAATTTGAAGACTAAATTTTGTTAAGATGTCAATTCTACCCAAGATGACAAACAGATTCAATACAATCCCAATAAAAATTCCAACAACCTATCTTGCAGAAATGGAAGAGCTAATCATCAAATTTATTTGGAAGGGTAAGGGACCCTCAAAGAACCAAAACATTTTGAAAAAGAAGAAAATAGTTGGAGGACCCATACTTCCTGGCTTTAAAATGTATTACAAAGCTACAATGGTCAAAACAGCACGGTACTGGCACAATGGAACTGACTCAAGAGTTCAGAAAGAGACCCTCACATCTAAGGCCATTTGATATTTTTTTAAATCCCATTACATGTGTATTTATTTTTATCGAAAAGTTTCTCTCAAAGAATGACCAGGGGAACAGAAACAGGGGCTTTTTTCTGGCTGGTGTGCTGATGGCCAGCTGCTACTGCTTCTCCATCTCGTTTGCTTGTTCCTAATTCTTGTTCCTAATACGTGATCAGTTATTATTTGAGTTTGAGACAGACAAAAGCCCATTGGCCAATCAGTTCAATCAAATGATGTAAAATGGTGCCACCTCTAAGGGAAGCAGTGCAGAGGGTCCTCAAAAAGTTAAAAATAGAATTATTATATGATCTAGCAATTCTACTCCTAGGTACAGACCAAAAGACATCAAAACAGGGACCAAACCAGTCACTTGCACACCAGTGTTCACAGCAGCATTGTTCACAATAGACGAAGGGTGGAAGGGTCCATCAACAGATGAAGGACAAACAAAATTCATGCTCTCCATAGCGTGAGATACTCTTCAGCTACTGTAAGGAGTCAAGTTCTGAGACGTGCTGGCATGTTATATCGTTCAAGCCGGGGGATCTCTCCAAGCCGCAGTTTCATCATCTGCATAGTTACCATTTCTGGGGTCTCCAGTCTTCAAGTGGATCCATAATTCTGGCTGGTTCCCATATTCTTTCTTCCTGAAAGACTCCTTAGACAGTTCTTTAGTGTGAGTTACTAGTGATGAATCCTTTCAGTTTCAGTATATATGAAAAGTCTTTATCTTGCTTTCATTTTTCAAGGATTTTTCACTAGTTATAGAACTCTAGGTTAGCAGTTTTATTTATGTATTTATTTATTTTTATTTCAGTGCTTTAAAAATGTTCCTCCACTGTTCTCTCATTTGTTTCTGACACAAAATCTGCTGGCATCCTTACCTGGGCTCCTCTGTAGGTAATGTGCCCTTTTTCTCTGTCTACCTTTAAGATTTTCTCTTTATCACTGGTTCTGACCAATTAGACTATAATAAGCCTTGCTGCAGTTTTCTTCTTGCTCCTTGGGCTTGGGGTTCATTGGCCTTCCTGGATCTGTGGGTTTATGGATTTTATCAAATTTGGAAATTTATCAGCCATCATTTCTTCAGCTTTTTTTTTCCATTCTCCCCTCTCTTTTCCACTTCAGGGACTTCAACAGGATGTATAGTAGGCTGCTTGAAATTGGTACACAGCTCTCTAATGCACTGCTCATTTTGTTGTTTTTTCTTTCTGGGATTCATTTTGGATAGTTTTTATTCCTATGTCTTCAAGTTCACTAACCTTTTTTTCTGCAGTGTCTAATCCCATCTGTTCTGGTTCACTGAAGGTGCCGTTATGCAAAATACCAGAAATGGACTGGCTTTTATAAAGGGGATTTATTAGGTTACAAATTTACAGTTCTAAGGCCATAAAGTGTCCAAACCAAGGCATCAACAAAAGGATACCTTCACTGAAGAAATGCCAATGGCATCCAGAACACCTCTGTCGGCTGGGAAGGCACGTGGCTGGTGTCTGATGATCCGCTGCTCCCAGGTTGCATTTCAAAATGGCTTTCTCCAGAATGTCTCTGGGCTTCTGTTTCTCTTAGCTTCTCTCAGCTCTCTGCTTGGTTCTCCCAGGGCATTTCCCTCAAAGCATCTGAGAGTCCTCTTTTATCTCTCTGGGGCAATCTTTGGGCTTTATCTCTTAGCTTAGCATCTCCAAACTCCTTTCTGTCTGCATTTCCAAGCACCTCCAAGTGATAGTGCCTGTGATGGATTCAAGTCAAGGCTTTAACACTTGCCTGATATGTTATATTGTCCAGGCCAGGGAACCTCTCCAAGCCACAGTTTCTTCATGGTTTTGATGCTAGGAAAATGTTCAATTCAAAGCATCATCAAGGCAATGCTGTCTTCCTGAAGACTAGCTGCTGCTGATCGTTGGCTCCTCTGCCACATGGCCACACAGGGCAGCATCAGCCAGTTTCTCCCTTCTCTTCCAGGTTTTGTTTCCTTCAGCTTCTTGGTTCCATGACTTTCTCTCAGCCATTTGATTTTTGACAAGGCTGCCAAGTCCACTCAACTGGGAAAGAACAGTCTCTTCAACAACTGGTGGTGAGAGAACTGGATATCCATATGCAAAAGAATGAAGGAGGGCTCCTATCTTGCGGGACACTGTTATCGAGTTCCGACTTGGCGGGCCTGGGCCAGGGGAACTGATCAGCCCCTAGGAAAGGTAGTGGGGCACGGGCGGTAGCGCCCTCCACGGCCCCCCGGGCCTGAGAAAGTGGAGCCGAATGCAGGCCCCATTTCCTCACCCCAAAGTACAATCGTTGGGGAGGGCTTGCCGGAGAAAACCCCCCCCCCCGTGCCTTACCCGCACCCTCCACCCTCTTCGTTACCAGAGCAACTCCCGCCCCTTTTCAAACAACCTCCGCGCCCTCTCAGAACCAATCCAAGCCTTTAACCCCTACAGCTACCCCGCCCTCTAAACCGCCCGATATAAGCTTGTACTCTCCCCTAATAAACTCTCTCGGCTTCCTCACCCTAAAAGAAACGTGTCCCGCCTGTTTCTTCTCGCCGCCCTCCACACCTTGCACGCCACCGCCGGGGACCGGGCCCAGTCCCCCGCCTCGCCCTCGCCTCCGGGAAAGAGCCCCCGCCGCCGGTACCCTCCGAGCAATCCCGAGAGCATAGGATTTAGCAACCAGCCGCCACCCCCCCCCCCCCAGAAGAGTCAACAACGACCGCAACTGGCGCCCAACGTGGGGCAGGTCCTCTCCACGCAGCGGTCCAGTAAAACCACCCGCTCGCCCGGACGCCTCTCCATCTCCCCTTCTCCTCGCCTGCAAGGTAAGGGCCGCCTCTCCCTCGCCGCCCCGCGGAGCCGCCTCTCCCTTGCTGCTCCACGTCCGGAGCCGCCTCTCCCACGCCGCTCGGCGCCCGGGCCGCTCTTCCTTTCCCGCATTAACCTGGCTTTTGCCCCCGACTACCTTTCCTCTTCTCTTCCTATGTCCCCCCATTCCTCCTAACACTCTTCCTCCAGTAGCTTTCCCTCTTCCCCTCCATTACTTTGCTGTGGTCCTTTGTGTCTTTGTTTCTTTGTTTGGCGCCGTGTGCCTCTTTGCAACCGCCCCTCCCCCCAAACTGCTCTCGCTACCAGAGGGTCCTGCTTTCTATTCTCGCCGTCTCCTTTGGCCTCACGGCCACGGTTTACCTCATTCTCTTTGCTCGGTAATCAACACCCCCCTCCTTTTCTTTTAATGCCTCTGAACTGTTTCTTCCCGAAACCTTTCCCCCGCCAATAGCGATTCTGGTAGTTCTAGAAGGGGAGGCCGAGTTGGAGTTCGCAGTAACAAAAACCTAGACCAGTATTACATGTGCCCATCCTCAAATCCTGGAAAATCGTACTGCAATTCCCCCAACGAGTACTACTGTGCATACTGGGGGTGTGAAACATAAGCCACTAATTGGAAGCCTCCTGTTCCTGATCAATACCTTACCTTAAAGTGGGCCCCTACAAGGTGCAAACTCCCTACAGTTAACTGGCTCGGCCAAGAAAGCGAGGGATCCTGCACACATCTTAATCTTACAGTGCAGCTCCCCACTGATCCCTCCTGGTTACTCGGTCGAACTTGGGGCTTCAGAATCTATGAGAAAGGAGCCGACCAAGGATCACTCATTCTCATAAAAAAGGAGGCTGTAAGCCAACCATGCCAAAATACTGCATTAAAAACACCCTCTGGCATAGGTCCCAACCAAGTCCTTAACCCCCTTTTTCCACAGCCTTCCAGCTGCACCTCAGCTCCAACCAGCCGCACCTCAGCTGCAAACAGCGCATCGCCAACTCCACCGCCCCAACCTTTCCTAACCCCCTCTCGTTACTCCTCTCCCCTCCTCGACCTTATCCAAGCGGCCTTCACCTCAGTGAATTCCTCCAACCCCAATCTTACCTCCTCTTGTTGGCTTTGCCTCTCCACTTCCTCCCCCCTGTATGAGCCAGTTGCCTCCAACCTCTCCTTTTCAGAAAACACAGAGGACAACCCCTCGGAATGCAATTGGAATACCTCTGCCGTCCCCCTAACCTTTCATTCAGTCTCCTTTACAGGAAAGTGTATCCGCCCTCGCTCAAGTAACTCTCCCAACCTCACAGCTTGTGCCAACTATTCATCTCCCAGCAGCTCTGCCAAGTTTCTTATTCCCCACAACTCCTCCCAATGGCTCTGCTCCTCTACAGGACTTACCCCCTGCCTTAATGTGCAAACCCTCAATACAACTAATGAAACTTGCCTCCTAATTGTCCTTATCCCTAGGGTCCTATACCACAGCGAGGAAGACTTCTTCCTCCACCTGGAAAGAACTGCAGCTCCTGCCCCACTGCAAAAGCGAGAACCCATCACCGCCCTCACAATTGCCTCCCTCTTAGGTCTTGCAGGCGCTGGCACCGGAATCGCTGCATTAGCCAGTCAAGGCTCCGCCCTAACTCACCTCCGGGCGGCTGTTGACGAGGACATTCGTCACCTACAAGACGCTATTTCCCATCTTAAAAATTCTGTCAATTCCCTCTCTGAAGTCATGCTCCAAAACCGCTGAGGTCTCGACCTTCTCCTCCTCAAAGAAGGAGGCCTTTGCGCCGCCCTAGGAGAAGAGTGCTGTGTATATGCCAATTCCACAGGTCTCGCCGAGGACAGCCTAAAAAAGGTCCGAGAGGGACTAGAACAACGCAAAAGAAACCGTGAAACCACCAACTATTGGTCCCACATCTTTACCCCCCTCCTCCCATACCTCCTCCCTCTCATCGGCCCCCTACTAATGATTATTCTAGCTCTCACCCTAGGGCCCTGCATTATCCGCAGGATTGTCCAGCTTGCTAAGAACCAAGCCAAGGCTGTCTTTTCATCATTTGTGCAAGTCCAGTATCAACAACTTGCCTCCACTGAAGAAGCTGACCCTCCGCAGCGTCGCCACCCTCGTCCATCCCACAAGCAGCGAGGCCCCTCTCGAACGCCCGGGCGCCGCACCAACGTCGAGCTCCAGCCTCTCTAACTACCATCTACCCCTATCCCTTCCCCCACCTCCCCTTTCCCTCATCCCTTGGCGGATCTCTCCGGTAAGCTTCTTCCTCTAATTAGAAAAGAAGGGGGAAATGCGGGACACTGTTATCGAGTTCCGACTTGGCGGACCTGGGCCAGGGGAACTGATCAGCCCCTAGGAAAGGTAGTGGGGCACGGGCGGTAGCGCCCTCCACGGCCCCCCGGGCCTGAGAAAGTGGAGCCGAATGCAGGCCCCATTTCCTCACCCCAAAGTACAACCGTTGGGGAGGGCTTGCCGGAGAAAACCCCCCTCCCGTGCCTTACCCGCACCCTCCACCCTCTTCGTTACCGGAGCAACTCCCGCCCCTTTTCAAACAACCTCCGCGCCCTCTCAGAACCAATCCAAGCCTTCAACCCCTACAGCTACCCCGCCCTCTAGACCGCCCGATATAAGCTTGTACTCTCCCCTAATAAACTCTCTCGGCTTCCTCACCCTAAAAGAAACGTGTCCCGCCTGTTTCTTCTCGCCGCCCTCCACACCTTGCACGCCTCCGCCAGGGACCGGGCCCAGTCCCCCGCCTCGCCCTCGCCTCCGGGAAAGAGCCCCCGCCGCCGGTACCCTCCGAGCAATCCCGAGAGCCTAGGATTTAGCAACCGGCCGCCACCACCCCCCCCCAGAAGAGTCAACAACGAGTCAACTGCGACCGCACTATCTCACACCATACTCAAAAATTAACCCAGAATGGACCAAAGGCCTAAATATAAGAACTAGGATTATAACACTCCTAGAAGAAAACAAAGGAAAGCATCTTCAGAATCTTGTGTTAAGCATTGGTTTCTTATACTTTATACCCGAAGCACAAGCAACAAAAAATAGATAAATGGGACCTCATCAAAATTAAAAATTTTTGTGCATCAAAAGACTTTATCATGAAAATGAAAAGAAAACCTGCTCAATGGTAGAAAATCTTTTGATTATATAAAGAAACCCTACAACTCAACAATAAAAAGACAAAAATTTTTAATGAGTGAGACTTGAATAGACATTTCTCAAAGATGATGTACAAATGGCTAAAAGCATATGAAGAGCTGCTTGACATTAACCATTAGGGAAATGCAAATCAAAACCACAGTGAGATACCATCTCACACTCACCAGAATGGCTACTATTAAAAAAAAAAAAAAATTACAAATGTTGGAGCAAATATGGTGACATAGGAAAACTCACTCATTGCTGGTGGCAATGTAAAATGGTGCAAGCACTGTGAAAGACAGTTTGGCAGTTCCTCAGGAAGCTAAGTATTGAATTATCATACGACCCAACAATCCCTCTACTAAGTATATAACCAACACAATTGAAAGCAAGGACTCGAGCAGATATTTGCACACCAATATTCATAGCAGCATTATTCACAATTGCCAAAAGATGGAAGCAACCCAAGTGTCCATCCACTGATGGATGGATAAACAAAATGTGGAATAGACATGCATGGAATATTATTCAGCATTAAAAAGGAACGAAGTTCTGATACATGCAACAGCATGGATGAACCTTGAAGACATCATGTTGAGTGAAATGTGCCACACACAAAAGGACAAATATAGTATGATCTCACTAATATAAATCATTAGAATAAGCAACCTCATGGAGTCAGAATCTAGAATATGGGTTATAGAATTTCTATTTAGGTTGATGGTAAAGCTTTGATAATGGATGGTGATGATGGTAGCACAACATTGTGAATGCTGTTAACAGCACTGAATTATATATGTGAAAGTGGTTAAAAGAGGAAATTTTAGGTCATCTATATTGTTAATAGAATAAAAAATTAAAATAAAAAAACATGGGACTGTATGACACACTGAACCCTATTGTAAATAATGGACTATAGTTAATGACACAATTATAACAATGTTCTTTCATGAATTATAACAAATGGACCACACTAATGAAAAGTATTAATATGGTATATGGGAACTCTGTATTTTATATATTTTATGCATGATATTTCTGTAAACCTACAAATTCTATTACAAAAATATTAATAAAAATAATAAATAATTTTTGCATTTTTTATTCTCCTGCTAGACTAGCAACTTAACAAATTATTTAATGTATTCAATATATCTTACATGCATTTTTGCTCCTTATTTCATCCCATTGATCTTTCTGTTTCTCCTTGTCCCCCTCTAGTTAGGATAGTTTTGTAATAAGCTTTAATATCTAATAAGGAATTCCTTCTCCTTACTTTTGTTTAAAATATTGTTAGCTAGTCATGTGTCAGGCCCTTTCCCCAGCATTGCCTCTCCCAACCAAAAAAAAAAAAAAAAAAAAAAACAGGTTTAGAAGAAAGTTAAAGGTGGAAAAGGCATTTTGCTTTTGGCATATTCTTGACAGGTGGCTGCTGGTGCAGGATGTGGTGAATCCTGTGTGGGGACCACAGAATCCCATGGACAACTGTCCTTGTTGGCCAAGGGAATAAATGACACCTGGCACATGAACACATGAGCTTTCCAAAAACAGGCAAATACTGTCTTGATGACTCAGGTAGTAAAGTTTCCTTAAGACTTTACCTGGTCACATTGTCTTCTCCTTCCTGGCCTTTTCCTGGCTGCCCAATGTTAAATGTCCCAACCCCAATCCTAATCACCTTTCCCAAGGGCCAAAAGGGTTTGCCCCTCAGGTTCCATGGCTCAAGATGAGTTTTCTCTACCCACAAACGAGTCAAGATAAGCAGTGCCTGTAATGAGACACCTCCTCACACTCACCCCTTCCACTTCACCTTCTTTTAAATCCTGCCTGTCCCTGGGGAGGTGTGGACATGGTGGGCCTGGATGTGCTGCCAGTCTGGGAAGGGCCAGGCAGAGCCTGATGGGCTGGACTATGGGCCAAGTCCCTGCTGAGGGAGGCTGGAAGGTGGAGGACACTTAGAGAGGTTGGGGGGACCTTCTGGTTGGGGGGTGTTGGTGGTGCTCTTGGTCTGAAAGGCTAGATCTGAGGGGAGAGCAGGGGTTACATGGCAGGAGGGATTCTTGGGGGTCTGGTGCTGGGTGGTCGGACAGGGGCACCAGTGTGGGGGCAGGACCAGGCAGAGGGAGGGCCCCAGGCTGGGACAGCCCTGGGGAAAAGTGGCCAGGCAGGGTAGGAGGGGATCTCATCGACTGGGGGCTCATAGACAAGGGGGTGGGTGTGTCCCTGTTTGACACTTTTAGTGTTGCTGAGACCACAGAAAATACAAACTGTGTGTGAAAGTGAGCTGATCCCCACATGCCCATGGCCTGTTTGATGAGGTCTCCATCCACATGTCCTGAACATGCATTTGCTGTTGTGGAGGAGGCCATGACCCATGTGGACACCAGAAAGGGGCTTGATTTCCACAAAAGTGGTGCTGGCTGGAGAAGAGCCTGTTACTAATGTGCTCCCACAGAGAACGTGAGCGGGATCTTCACAGATGTGGTTCCTGGTGGTGAACTGGGTGATTCTAAGGGCTATGTGAACAAACATCTGTTATTTTTGTAGTTGTCAATTTTAAGGTGATTTGAAACATGCTGTTTGCTTGTTTTATGATGTGAACTTTACTTTAAAATAAATGTATGAGCATGTTAAAAGAGAAATATGTGATTCAAGATGGCAGAGTAAGACTCTTTAGGGCTCCATCTCCCCACAGAAGCTTTGAACAACCAGCAAGAACTGGCAGAAACATCTTTCTCAAAGCTCTGGAAGTTAAAGGACTGCAGAAACAAAGCCACATCAATGAATCCCTCTTCAGTACAATACGCCTACCATTTGTGAGATATAGATAAAGCATCTGCAGCTGATCTTGTATGTCATCATCCTAACAGCTCAATGCAATTAATTGCTTTATATGCAGGAGAAAAAAATACAACCATTTCAAAAAGACAGAATGCATCTTCAGGCAAATACCCTTAAGCTGGAGGCATCCCTTTTAACCACTGAGGACTCACAGGGGCCAACATAAAGCTCATCAGTTCATCAATTCCCCAACATCTGCCCTCAGGCTCCCAAGAGTCCAGCACCTGCCATTACTTGGCATCAATCACAACCAAGGCAATACACGTTGCCAACTCAATCATGGATCAATCTATAATTAAAATGGCACCTATTGCACCTTCCTGCTGCCAAATTTGCTTACCTGATATATATGTCAATGTCTCTTCCTATAGGCCAAGCTTAGAATGACTCAAGCCCTAACTGAAGTATGAACAACCAAAATTAGATACCAAGGCCATTCACTTTATTCATTCTGTGACCCAAGGCACTGTATTTTCATACATGAGTCTTCTTGGGAAAACTTCCAACTCAAATACATTATGGGTAACTGCATCACCCCCTACAATACTGACTCACAATAATATACCTGGTTAGCAAGCGAGGATAATCCCTGTTCCAACAGAAAATAAGACTCCTTGTTGAACTGTTAACACATATAGGCAAAGAGTTGTCAATAATTCCATTCCTTCTGTTAGTCTATAGAGCACCTTTGTGAGCTTTAGAAAAAGGCACCCCTTCCTCAAGACACTTTACTTCCATCTGCTGGAAAATAGTGTTTATATTCCTGACTTTGTTAGAAGAAGCCACTTTAGTGCCATCTGCTGGGGACATTGTCATAATAAATCCTCAGTGTCTGTGATGTGAATGGTGCTCCTTTGAAGTGGCACAATTGTGCAGTGCACAACTCATTCAGCCAGCTGTTTGATAACCTTGGAATATAAGAAACCAGTTGGAGCGAGCTGTGCTTTATTTTACTTCACCTCTGAGCCTAAATATCATCATCTATAAGTTGGGAATAATAAGAGCCATCTGGCATGTGCATCTTAGCGCTGATCAACTTTCCCATTGGAGTAGGAAAGCAATGGACTGAAAGTTATTCAGAGAATAAGAAAGAGAAGACCATATTATTTGATTATCCCATAACTATATCTGTAGAAAAGAGCACTTACATTCTCTTTAGTTCTACAAGTAAAATTCATCCTATAACATAATATGGGTCTTCATATATTGAAAGCGAAAAGAACCTGGGTTTTTCTAGTAGCAATGAGAGGTCTCACAGACCCTACCACACTCTCTTGCTAGATTTCTGTGTAATCAAAAAAGCCCACAATGGTAAAATAGTTGTCCAGGGACTAGGGTTAGGTGTTCATTCTCTGGAAATGAAAAAGGAAGAAAACCTGAAATTATTTGGAGTACACCAGGGTTTCCCAATCTTGGCACTATCATTTTGGGCTGGCTAATCCTTTGTTGGGGGGGGGGGGGCTGTCTTATGCATTGCATTTCAGGATGTTTACCAACATCTTTGGACTCTTATCTAGTAGTACCCCCAAGCCCCCATCCTAGTTGTGACAACCAAAAATGTCTATAGACATCACCAAGTGTCCTCTTAGTTGGGGGTGGAGGGCAAAATTGCCCCTGGTGTTGAAACACTGACCTACATGGAAAATTTAATTTATGGACTTAGCACCATTCTTAGGAAGTAGTAATCTATGAGCAACCAATGGAGATCTGAGCTTTATTCTGAGTTCTGCTGCTACACTTTTGTGACCTTAAAAGCTCTCAACTTCTTTTTCTTGTCATACAAATAAAACTTAAATTTCAGCCTCTCCAAAACAAAAACAAAAAAAGAGAGAAATATGTGAAAACTGAGCATGTGGCCTGCAGATGAGGGTCTGGGTTCATGGGGGGAGGGGCATGGTGTCAGTAACACTTGGCTTGTTCCTGGCTCTCCACCCTCACACAAGAGGCCTGGACTTTCTTGGCTCTGTCTCCTTCTCAAGAGGATTGTCGGGCATCTCTTTTATGGGATGGGGGTGAGGAGGAGGAGGGGATTGGTGTAGCATTCAGAACAGGCCTGGGATGGAGGGCAGCACTTGATTTGAGTCTGTTCTGACATCATCTGGCCCAGGCAAGGCTGTGAAACTGGGATTGCTGAATTCATGAAACTGTCCCTGGGGTTTAGCCATGGAAATAGTGAGAGGGAGTCTGGTCCCCTCAAACCTTGGTCTCTGCTGGTGGAGGGTCTTGAATCCTAACTGCTATCCTGCCTTCTTGGGGCAGGATGAGGGGAAACCCCTCTGACCCTGGGCTGCTGGACTCCTGGGCACAGGCCTGGGGTTGGGGAGGCAGACAGGCTTGGACGTCTGGGGCCAGGGGAGAAATCAGGCTAGGGAGGAGCTGCCATCAGTGGGGCTCTGGGACTCCAGCATCAGACCTTGGGAGCATTGGTGAGGGAGACAGGAAATGAGAGGAGTTGACTTCTCCACTCTTGCCAGTCTCTGCCACTGTGTTGATGAGTTTATTTACAGCAGTTCATAATTCAAGAATCATTGTAAGGTTAGTCAATTCCTCCTGGGCTCCCCAACCTGACCCTATGTGTGGCTGAAGACACATCTGGTTTATTCTCTCCCATGTCCAGCCAAGTGGACAGGTGGGTGATGGACAGATCAGGTGCTGCCCCATCATGGTTTTCTTCAGCCAAGTCTCATCAGCTAATCATCGTCTGTCCTGTGACCCCTCTCCAAACATAGCTCAACTCACAAAAAGTTTTGTCTTGTGTGGGCTTCCTTCCAACTCCAGTCCTGAGAGCACTGTGACCTCACATTTATAGTAAGTTCATGGTGAGCCATGCTGAGTTACACAGCAATTGTTGACTCTAGCTGGAAGGCAAGATAGAAAATCAGATATGGAATTACCTGCCAAGAGTACAATTAACTAACAAGAGTTCTGCAGAGATTGTTCAGTTATTTCATGGGTAAGGGATGGTTCTGACAAATAATTGTAGGTTTTACGTTATTAGTAATTGATAGGATATAAAGAACAACAAATAATTCTCTTTATTCATTGTGCTTTTTGTTTTGCTTTGGCATAAATGAGAAGTGTTTATAAAAGCTCTCGCATGCCACCCAGTGTTTCAAAGGATGGCCCTATTAGCTGGGGAAGGTTGCACCTCTCAGCATGGTGAAGCAAATGTCTACTTTGCTTTTTTCTTTCAGGTGAGAAAACAACATTTGCGATCCTAGAGGTGCAACACTGAAACAGAATGCATCTGAAAGTGTAACTCCCAGTGGGTGAAAAGGGGAAATGTAGCAAGAGAAGGTTTCCATCCTCTAGTCTTAGAGAAGCGTGGACAACTGATAGCTGGTTCCAGAAGCCCAAAGAAAGTGAGGGAACCATGCAGAGAGGCAGCCTGTTTATTCAACATGTTGAAGGTGGCGAGGCCTCAGGCAGAGCGGTCCTCACAGTTCATGAGAGGAGCCATGCTAGAGAGAGGCCTTACATGGGCAAGGCACATGGGAAGGCCTCAGGGACTGCTTGAAACTTGCTTACCACCAGAGGAGCCACAGAGGAGAGAAACCATACTTGTATCATCAGTGCTTTAAATCGAAAATCCTTTATTTGGAGAACCCACCTCATGCAGCAACAGAAGACTCACACCAGGGAGAAACCCATGGCTGTATGGCATGTGGGAGGCCTTGCCCACACTTATCAATGTCTCTATACCAGTAGTGCTCTGCTGGGAAGAACCTCTACAAGCATGGTGAGTGTAGAAAAGCCTTCAGCCACAGTTCCTCCCTGGCTCTGCCTCAGCGCCACCACACAAGCATAAACCTCCATGCATGCAAGGAATGTGGGAAAGTCTTCAGCTAGAAGTTGGCCCTTTCTGTGCATCAGGGTACACACATGGGAGAGAGGCCATTCACATGCAGGGACAGCATAAAGGTCTCCAGCTAGCACTCTGGACTCCCCAGCATCATATGATTCACACCAGAGAGAGAAACTACGTATACATGGAGTGTGGGAAAGCCTCCAGCCCAAACTCCTTGCCTCAGATGGTGCACACTGGGGAGAAGCCCTATACCTGCAGTGAGTGCAAGGCCTTCAGCTATTGGTCTGAATTTGTCATCCACAGATTCCACACTGGGGAAAAGTCCTATTCCTGTAATCAGTACCATGAAACCTTCAGTCAGCCCTCAGGACTTGTTTGCCACCAGAGAATTCACACTGGATAAAAACACTACGTGTGCAGTGAATGTGGGCAATCCTTCAGTTGCAGGTCACTCCTCTCAGTGCATCAGAGGCTGCATACTAGAGAGAAGCCCTATGAGCATCTCAAGTGTGGGAAAACCTTTGCCCAGGGTGCATCCCTCACCGTACATTGGTGGGTTCATGGCACCAAGCAAGTCTAGGGCAGAGAGGGTCCCTCAGCCAACACTTGGAATTTACTCTCAGGTCACAGGTGCAGCCCAGCACATATACTCATCACCACTTGGGCTATTTCCAATCCCCTTGAGAGCTTCCTTTGATTCGGCACCCAGTATAGGCAGCATCAGCTGGGAGTAGGACTTTCATATATACCACCTCATTTATGTAGTAACATAATTATGAAAGCTTCATAAAGTAATTGGGAAGATTTGTGTATCATTTGGTCTTCTGTTGTAGAAAATCCATGTCCACTAGATTGTCACATTATTGCCCACAGTATTCTCTTTTGTTACAAATCTCTCCAGTGTGTTTGTTTTGATCTGCCTTTTCATTGTTAATCTTTCATCCTTGTATACTCTAGCACCTTCTCCCTTTTCCTCACTCAGGTTCAAGATGATTTAATCTATTTTATTTATTGGTCTTTTCAAAAAGCTGACTGTTTATTTGTTCTAGTATTTGTTTTCTTTTAACATTGATTTTGACTTTTAACTTTGCAAATTGTCCCCGCCTGTGTCTGGGATTTAGGAAGCCCTGAGAAACTCCTGTATGAAGAAGCGTCTGTAGCCAGGAGAGAGACGACCTCATGCAGACATCATCTCAGCTCTGAAAAGACAAGGCGTGTGAGCTCGCTTTGTTGACATGATTTATGACCTGCATTCATCTTTGACTTTGGGTTTTTACCCCAAACAATGTCTGCCAAGTCTTGAAATTGACTCAGGCCTGAGGGCCATAATATGAGATTCACAACCAAAAAAAAGGAAGTTCTTCAGCCCCAAAAGGATTCTTTCCCTTGTTGATGTTAGAAAAACAGAGAAAATATAAAGTAGATTGTACACCATGGTACAGTCTCACATGGGACTTTATTCTTGGCCTGGCAAGTGTCAATTTGCAAAGAAATATCAATTTTTTTTTGATCCAGAGTTCTTTTCAGGAGAATATCCTAATTGTCAAATAGCTTACTTTTTTGTCATCTTTGTATTTCTAATTTTATTAAATTATGATCAGAAGGTAGATCTTATAAAATGTCTATCTTACACTTCATACCCACTAGGATAGCTATAATTAAAAAGACAGATAATAACAAGTGTTGGCAAGGATGTGGAGAAACTGAAACACTGCTAGTGGGAAGGTAAAATGGTACAGCCAATTTGGAAATAAGTCTGGAAGCTCCTCAAATGGCTAAACATAGTTACCATATGTATAACACAGCAAGTCCATTCCTAGGTATATCCACGAGAAATGAAAACATATGTCCACACAAAAAACTTGTACATGAATGTTCAAAGCAGCATTATTCACAAGAGACAAAAGTTGGAGACAACCCAAATGTCCACCAACTGAAGAATGGATAAATAAGATGTGGTCTATCCAAACAATAGAATATTATTTGGCTATGAAGAGGAATGAACTGGGGTGATGGAAACATTTTGGTAATGGATGGTGGTGATGGTTAGCACAACATTGGGAGTGCAAATAACACCAATGAAATGTATACTTTGAAGTGGTTACAATGGGAAATTTTGTTGTGTATATTTTACCAGAATAAAAATTTAAAACAAAGAAAACATAGAACTGTACAACACAAAGAGTGAACCCTAATCTAAACTATGGACTATAGTTAATAATATAATATTGGTTCATCAGTTGTAACAAAGGCTTCACACTAACAAAAAGTATTAATAATAGGGAGAACTGGGGGTGGGGGGCAGCGGTATGTGACATTCTACATGATTTTTTTCTGTAAACCTACAAGTGCTCTAATAAAAAAAGGATTAAAAACAAAAGGAATGAAGTACTGATACATACTACAACATGGATAAACCTTGAAAACATTATGCCAAGTGAAAGAAGTCAGACACAAAAGGTCATATATTGAATGATTCCATGTATAGGAAATGTCCATAATGGGAAAATCCACAGAGATAGAAAATAGTCGATCACTGGTTTCCAGAGGCAGAGTGAAGGTGGGATTGGGGAATGACAAGTTAAGAGATACCATTTTGTCTGGGGGACTAATGAAAATCTTAAAAAATTTAACATGAAATTTGCATTAATTTTTTTTTAGAATATTACATTACAGTATTATTTTTATCTTGATAGCTGAATTTTTTGGCATCCCTTTAAATGTTGTACCCCAGGCCAGTGCCTCACTCACCTCAACCTAGCTCCAACCCTGCTCTGACCTTTGGGTATGCAGAGCCCTAGGCCTGGAGTGCCATCCTTTAGGCCCCTAGCTCCCACAGTGGCTAGCCTGCACTGAGGGGGCCCTTGGATGCTTCTAGAATCAGCAGACCCAGGCCAAATGGCAACTCCGTCATGCACTGGATCACCTTGGGAAGTTGAGGATGGCAAGGTGTGACTAAGCCCTGAGGAGGCACGAGGAAGTGACAAGCAAAGGGTACAGACCCTTGTGTTCATGTAAGAGGACACACACGTGAGCAAACTTGGGAAGACGGGCTCAGTCTGACTGACATCCACAGAAATGAAACTTCAATCGTATATTCTGGATATCAAACCCTTATCAGATATGTGGTTTCCAAATATTTTCTCCCATTGAGCTGACTGCCTTTCCACACTTTTGACAAAGTCGTTTGAAGCATTCAATTTTGTGGAAGTTTCTTTTATCTATTTTTAGTTTTGTTGCTTGTGTTTTGGGTGTTAAGTCTAAGAAACTACTGCCTATCACTAGATTTTGAAGATTAAATTTTGTTTCTGAAAGTGGAATCAGGGGCCATTTTCATATCTTCTTTGCCCTCTGGTTTACTTCAAAATTTTCTAAGGGAACATAAATTACTTTTTTTTAAAGAGGAGTGTGCAAACACAGTCCCCCACTAACACAAATCATGCAGTCGAGTTTCCCATATTTGGGGAAATCGCAGGTCAGCACGTACAGAGAGCAATGGATGAGCCTCACCCTGGGAGACCCACCTTCGTGATCACAGTGTCTCCCCTGCAGGTAAGTATATAAACTACTTTTAAATGTCAAAAAAGTTATTTAAGACCTGCTCACCCTCCCTCATGCTTCCAGAACCATCTCCACCCCGGCTCTCCCTTCTGGGGCTGGGGCCTGACTCAAGCTCACGTGGACATTTTCCTCAGTGTTCCCAGCACACATCTCTCTCTTGCTTGCCCCCCAACCACCAGGCGCCAGCTCCCAGCTTCTGGTCAGAAACCCTGGGGCTAGAGGAAGAGACAGCCCCTCGCCCAGATGTCCTTTCTGCCAGCCTTGGGCTGCAGCGAGGCCTTGCACATCAGAGCACTGGCAAACCACCCCCCCCCACCACCACACACACACACACCCTGTAGATGGTGAAGGGCTGGCCAGGGCGTGGCACAAACCCCAGCTCCTCACCCACAAAGCCATCACAGACACCGCCTCTCACCTCACTGAAGTGGACAAGGCACTCTAGAAATGGAACACCTTTCTGAAGATGTAGGAAGGGGCTACATGCCAAGGAATGTGGGTTGCTTCTAGCGGCTAGAAGAAAGGAAACAGATTCTCCCCTCGAGCCTCCAGAAGAAACCAGCCCTGACGACACCTTGATTTTAGTGAGGCTTGTGTTGGACTTCTGATCTCCAGAACTGCCAGCTGAAGATCAAGTGCCTGAGAAAGAAGCCTGCCCAAAAGATGCTTGGAAAAGCACGGAGGAAGCTCACCCCTGAACAAGCAAAGCACTATCACAAACAATATAAGCAGACGTACAAAACCAAGATTTGAATAGCTAGGATAGCAAGAAAAGCCAGCAACCTCTTTGGAGCTGCGGAACCCAAACTGACATGTCTTTAGGATTAGAAGTTTCAATGGTGTGAGCCCAAAAGTTCAAAAGATGTTGCCACTTCTTCGCCTTCACAACATCTTCAATGGCACTTTGCTAAGCTCATCAAGGCTTCAGTTAGCATGCTGAGAATTGTAAAACCATTTATCACATGAGGGTCCAGGAACCTGCCATCAGTGAACAACAGATCTATAAGCCTGTTATGGCAAACTCAGTAAGAAGCAAATTACCTTGACAAGGAACTATTTGCACCATTTCTTGATAAATATGGCTTTGTGTGCATGGAAGATCTGATTCATGAGATCTACAATGCTGGGAAGCACTTCAAACAAGCAAAACAACTCTTCTGGCCCTTCAAATTATCTTTTCCCCAAGACGGAATGAAGAAAAAGACCAACCATTTTGTAGAAGGGGGAGACGCTGGCAACAAGGAGGATGAGATCAACAGGTTTTCTAGAAGGTTGAGCTAAGGTGTCTACCATGATTATTTTTATCATCTAGTCAGTTAAACAGTGACTCCTTTCAGACTGAAATGTATCGTTGCACTGGTGACTTTCTGCCAGCCTGCCTCTCTGCCTTCTCTTAACTGTTACGGGAAATCTTGGTGTATAATAAAATTAACCCAAACCAACAGCCCATTACATGTAAACTGCAGTCCAATCTGTATCTTATGGGACACATCACTTGGGTTTATTAACAAGTTTTATCTACAGGAAAAAACAAAAACTGGTCAGTGGAATTTAAATCAAAACTCTAAAAAGCACACAGAGGACCACCATTAGAGGGTCACAGTGTTCAGGCCAAACAGCACAAACCTGTAGCCGCCTCCTCCACAGAGGGCCGGCCCTGCCCTGCCCTCGGGGGCCTTCTGCTGCCGCCTTCAAGGAGGGGCGCCGGGAAGACAAGGTTTTAGGGGGAGGGAGTGTCAGAGGTGGGGAATCCGCCGTGCAGAGGCCGCCCTGCCAGGGATTGCAACCCAGGCCTCAGAGGGGGACAGGCACAGCCAAGATGCGGCTTCTTTCCCTGGTATGCAGGTGACCCTCAGGGCAGGGTGTGGAGCAGGGGACCCCTTCTGGGACCCCCCCTCATGGGGCCTCAGGCCGGTGGCTCTTCCGATGAATGACCAGCTGGGACTTCCAGTCGAAGCCGCGGCCGCAGTCCACGCAATGGTGGCGCCGCTGGCCGGCGTGGCTCTTGCGGTGGATGACCAGCTGCGACTTCCAGCTGAAGCTGCGCCCGCACTCCTCGCACGAGTAGCACCTGGGACCCCCGAGCGCGCGCCGCAGGTGGCGCGGCGGCCCCGGCTCCCAGGGGCCCTGCGGCGGCCTCTCGGCGGCGCCGACTGCCGGCCCCGGGGCCCGCGCGCCCTGCCCGCCCGCGTGCGTGCGGTGGTGGATGACGAACACCGACTTCCAGTCGAAGCCGCGGCCGCACTGCTCGCACGTGTAGGGTTTCCGCCGCGGCGCGCCCGGCTCCAGCCCGGCCCCCGGGGGCGTCCCCGAGCCCGCAGGCGCCTGCAGCGGCGGGGCGGCCCCGGCCCGGCCTTCCCCGGAGACAGGACCCGGGTCGCCGGGCGGCCCCTCAAGTTGGCGTTCACTCCCGTCGCCTGCGGAGGAGGGGGCGGCCACAGTGACCCCCGGGCCCTGCAGTCCTGCCAGGCGTGTGGGGGCGACACGAGCTCCCACCCCACCCGGGGACGTGCGCTCAGGGGTTCCAGCGCCCACCGCAAAGCACTCACCCGGGCGAGGGCCTCGGCGCACCCCGGTCCCCGGAGGCTCAGCTCCAGGCCCTGAAAGGGCTCGCGTCTCCAGCCCGGGGGGCGACATCCCTGCCAGGGGTGGAGGGGTCGTCAGGGCCAGGCCTATTGCGGGGACAGTGGAGGACAGGGGCCCGGGGCGCCACACCGACGGAGAGTCGGGCTCCGGAGGGCGACAGGAGCGCCCAGGAGGCGCCTGTGAACAAGCGGGGGCGGGAGCCGTGTGAACCGACGGGCCGGTCCTCACCCAGGGAAACCTCGGTCCCGTACTTCTCCAGCATCGCGTCCCAGTACAGCTCCTTCCGGGACGGGTCCAGCCGGCCCCACTCCTCCTGCAGGACGTGTCCTGGTCACAGGCCAGCCCACCCACTCCCAGCCGAGGCGCCGATGGGTACCCTCGCTGAAGCCCACCGCAGGGCAGGGGGAGGCCCCCAACACACAGGTGTGGGTTACCGTGGGGAGCACGGGAGCAGCGGTGGTCCTTCAGCTCACCTGGCCGTCAATTGCCGCCCCCCTCCCCCTCAGCTACTATCACCCACATTCTGGCCAAAGGCCCCTAGGGGGGCTTTGGGGAAAGCCAGCCCTCCAGACGACGAGGACAGATGTTGCTGGCCCCACCCTGCCTTGAACAGAGTTGTGTCACACGGAAAGGGTGAGGCCAGGGGACTCGTGGGAACCCCCAACCCCGAGCGACCCCACCACCTCCCACCAAGCCTTGTGTTGCAAGAGAGACCCCTCCTCCCTGGAGCCTGCAGGCTGTGAGCTCTCCCGGGCCAGGGGCCGGCTGTGGAGGCAGAGGGCAGAGGACCCAACTCCTCTGGGCTTGGAAGTCGGGGACCGTGTCAGGAGTTATTGCGAAGGGCACCTGAAGATGCAGATGTGCATGAGGGGGTGGCAGAAACACAAGACATCAGCACGGACTCGATCCTGCGTGACGCTCTGGGCAAGGTCCCAAAGGGTGAGCCTGGCCAGCGGGCTGGTGTGGAGATAGAGAGGGGGCCCGCTGGTGCTGCCAGGGCAGGCGTTCCCTGCCACCTGGCCTTGCAGATGGGACTCTGTGGGGGTTCACTTTTCCACTCCGGCCTCCTCACACTGTTGGTGCCATGGGGCCAGGAGGGGATGTGACAGGAGATGGGACCACCCGGCCTCGAAGCCCCATCTCAACAAGCTGTTTGGCCACAGGTGCTCCTGCACCGAGTGGCTGAGGAGCAAAGGAACCGCTTGCTGCCCTCACTCGCTGACATGCTCAGGAACCAAGCGTCTGGCGCAGCAACAGGTGCCTCGAGCTGAGCTGCCACCCCCAGGTGACAGCCGCCAGGGCTGTTCAGCCTTTGAGGAAACTGGAAATCCCCAGGGCTGTTCACTCTTTGAGGAAACGGGTGTGAGAAGAAGGGCATCTCCGTGCTGATCTCAGGGGTGACCTGGAAGCAGAGCTGCTCCTGGCAGAAACTCCCAACCAGGTCAGTTGCCTCGTCCCCTCCCCACCTGCACAGAGAGCAGCCAAATCGCCAAGTGCCAGCCCAACACCAGGCACCTGAGAGCCTCTGGATTTCGTCTCAAGGTAAGGAAACCAACCTCTAGAGTTCCAGCCACTCTAAACTGGGTTTCCATTGCCTGAGGCCAAAATCCTTCCCAGTGGCCGAGAAGCTGCTGCTCTCCTGCTCCTGTGGTGACCCCTGCGGACAGTGAGTCAACTCCCAGGCAGCAAAGAACATAGAGCCACGGCTCCAGGAAAACCGGCAGGACACAGAGCCGCCGCCAGGGACACCCCCTCCCCCCGGGGCCATTCACCTGAATCCTGGGGGGGAGGAAAGACACAGCAGCTGGCTCCTGGCTCCTGATGTACCCCCTGGAAGACTGGGCTGGAGGCGGGGGTCCAGGACGCACTGAGGAACAAGTGGCCCAGGGGGTCGGGGGCTGCCCCTGACAGGGCGGGTGAGGGGCTGGTGTCGACGCTATTGCCTCAGCCCTCACCCACCAGCCCAGCAGGAGCCACCGCCTGTGCCAGCCACGTGGCAGCCCCCCCCCCACGCTCCTACTGTCCTGGGAGCTGCCCTGCACCCCCTCCCAGGACCTCCCACCCAGCCGGGCACCTCAGCTGGGGCGTCCACAGTCCCTCCAGGAGCCCCCAGTCCCTCAGGTGCTCCCTTACCCATCTCCTGCCCATCGGCCTCTGGCTCCTCCTTCACGCTGCAGCTGAGCTGGCTGGGATCCTCCACCTGGGGGCTCTGTGTCTCCTCCCCAGGGGCGGCCTCAACAGGCTCCACTGTTCCTGAGGGCTGGGGGCTCCCCAAGGACTCCTCCGTCTTCTGGGCTGCTGGGACAACCCCCAGCCCCAGCACATGAGCCGTGATCTGTGGAAGAGGAGACAAGTCACGGGGGCGCTAACCTTGGCGTCTCCCTCCAGGAAACCAGCACTGGGCACACTCACCCAGCCCAGCAGCCGTCCTGGGTCGTGCTGCAGCCCCTCTACCAGGGCCGCGGCCTCCTCGGGGCTGCCTGGCCACTGTTCCCGCACCCAGGCCTGGATCTCAGGGGGCAGCGCGTCTAGGAACTGCTCCAGCACCAGCAGCTCCAGCATCTGCTCCTTGGAGCGCGCCGCAGGCTGCAGCCACTGGTGGCAAAGTTCACGCAGCCTGGCCAGGGCCTCGCGGGGACCTGCCGCCTCCCGGTAGCGGAACTTCCGGAAATGCAGGCGCGCAGCTTCAGGCTCCTCTAGGGTGGCCAGGGGGTCCAGTGGGGGCACGTGCAGGGGGCCCATGGGTGATGGCATTTTTGTGCCGTGGGTCTTCCTTGGAGTCTCCAGGTGGGACCTGCAGAAGAGGAAGGGTCAGGATGCTGGCCAACGGGTTCCTCACCAAGCCCGGAGGTCTGAGACTGGGATAGAAAGAGGACAGTAGGGCCACGGGTAAGGCCAGCCAGGAGACTGAGGGACAGGCAGACGATGGGTCTGTGGTCCAGTGAGTGGGAGCCCTGAGGGTGGAACGGACAGCAGACAGCAGGTGGGAGCAGGCTGGGCCATGGTGGGTGTCTGTCCCCACCCCGACGGGGATATGCCGAGCCAAATGGAGCACTGAGGGGCTGCATGCCCCCGTGACCAGACGAAACAGGGGTTGGAGAGTCAGGTGCACCCAGGGATGTAGACTCCCAGACACTGTTCTTGCTGAATATGTGAAATCCGTGGAAACACAAAAGCAAAACAAATCAGAGCCACGCGTTTGGGCGGAGCTGAGGCGGCACCAGTGTCCCTGCCTAGGGAGGGTCTGGCGAGAAACACGCCCGCCTGGGGGCCCCGTCGGACCGGATTCACCTGCACCAAGTCTGTTCTCGGCTTCTCAAAGGAGGAGTGCGTTCAGTTTTTAAACTGAGTTTTGAAAAGCTCGCCCCTCTCCCCAACATCAGACTGGGGGCGGAACCAGGCCAGGACCCACCCCCGCCTTTCCGAGGGGCCATCTGCTCGCAGGGTCTGTTCCCACGGACGCCCGAAGCGCGAGGAGAGGGTGGACACATCACGGAGAGGGGGGCGCAGGGCGGAGAGTAGGGGCCGGCTTTACGGGCGGGAGGAACGGCCTGGACAAGGGCTCATCGCGAGGGAGACATGAGCCCCGGATCGCCGAAGCCGGCAGGCCCGGGAGTGCAAAGGCCGCGCCGCGCCCAGCCAGGCCCGCGCTCACCTCAGTCGCCGGGCGGGCGCCCAAGGCCACTTCCGGAAAATGGCGCCGTGCCGGCCCTGACCGCCCCCTCATTTGCGCAAGCGCACTCGCCCGTACTTCCCGCGCGTTGCCATGGCGACGCCGCCCTGGCCAATCACGCGCTTGCTCGAAAGCCCCCCCCCCCGCCCTTCCCTTCGGACTACATTTCCCATGAACCTCAACAAGCCTCGATTGGTGGGCGCGCAGTTTCAGAGACCTCTCGTGCTTGAGAAGCGCCCATGCCCTATGGGGCCTGCTAGGTCACAGAGTTGGGGGCACGTCCCCATCTCTCACCAGCGGCTGCTCTCTCGTGGCACTGGAGCACCAGGCCTCACCAACTACCGTGCTCTATGGTACTTTGGAACGCTGCGCGCCTGCAGACGGGCCACATTTCTATTGGCAAGTGCGTCTGATCTTTCGCCCAATCAGCTGGCGCTCCACCACTGGCCCCGCTCCGAGCGCTCTCGGGAGGCTTCTTCCCCCCGCCCAGTCGTTCCCTTGGTAACCGTTGGAGCACACACGTCCGCCTCCGCTGTTTCCACAGAAACCGCCAGAGCGTTCCCCTGCGTTTCCGGCCCGAGGCCGCGCACCTTCCTGGGTAGTGTAGTTCCAACGAGACTAGCGTCCAGGTGGTCCCGAGGGCGTGGGCTTTCTCCACCCCAACGCAGGGCGAGGGTGGGCGCCCATTCACTGATGAGGAAACTGCTTCAACGGTTACCTTAGCCTCTCGTGTGCCAGGACTCTTCAGGACATGATTAACAAATTAATGACATTCTAAAATGATAGTCAAAACAACATGGGTTCACTAATTTTGGAAAACGGAGAAAGGTTCAAAAGTACTCTCACTACCCAGTTTACCACTGTTAAAACTGGGATGCTCTTTTGTATTTTGTTTCTAAATTTATATATTTTTAACAAACATTAAAGTCTAACTTATGTTGAAAGTAAAGCAAACATTTATTTGCCAAGAGGGGCATCTCAGACTCTAGGCAGACCGGCTTCACAAATGAGAACACAGCAGGTATTTAAAGAAACTAAACAAACAAAACCAGCAGAGTTACCAAGGTGATCAAGATTGTATTAGTCTACAATGGTGGAAAAGGAGAACAATGTTCACAGGATTATCCTTCACAGTCTCTGAGGCGTCTTCAAACATCAGTCTTGCAAAATGAAGGATGGACATTTCCGTTCAGGCTTATTCGATTTGTCTGATTTATCTGGGCGATGAAAACTAGACTGAGTGACCTGTTATTTTTTGATCTGAATAGGCAATTTTTAAAAATCTGACTGTGGGACAGGATCAGTTTTGCACCTGTACATCAGATGCCTGCAACATGGCTTACTTATCCTGTCCTACATGGCATTTGTCTGTTTGGGCTTCCTCTGATTCCTGGAACTCCCTGACTGCCTGCTTCATGATGAAAAGCAATGGTCTTAAAACACAGAAGGGAAGCTCCGAGCCTATATGCACGGGTGGGGCTTGCCAACTCTGAGCTTCCCTACAGCGTCATCAAGCTGAACTCCCTGGGGAAGGCTCTCAGTTGAGCTCTCTTCTCTCATACTGTGCAGACTCCCCAGAAGCGCATCTTCTGCCGTCCACCAGGTGGGGAGAGAGCTGAAGCTTGAACTGCTTCTCAGGTAGCTCTCCCGGTCTTTGTCTGTGGTCCCTCCTCCCCTATTCCTGAGGTGCTGGAGCTGCTGGGTCCCAAGCCTTCTGGCGTTTTGCCTGGTGTGTCGGACCTCCTTGTACTCCCCCCTCCCCGCACCAACTCAGTACTTGGCTTTTTCTAAATCAGTGACAGTTTCCCTCCTGCTTCCAGCTTCAAAATGGCATTGCCACTGACCCCTCTTTCATCATCCTCAAACTTGTGGGTTTGTGTTCCAAACACTCTGTTTGCTGTGGTTTTAGTGGGGTTTCCGAGCTGAGTGAGATGCCTGTGTTCAGCCCACCATTGTGACCAGAAAGCCCAGGGACGCTATTCCAGTCATAGCCTGTTCCGGATAAGGAATGGAGGGACCAACCTGGCAGGACAGGGCCCAACCTGACAAGAGTGTAGGTTAGAGGGGCCAAGACATGGAGGTGAAGCACAAGCAGGACAGAAAGCGCAGGCGGGTGCTCACGGTGCTGCTGGAAGCTGAGGCTGTGGCTGCTGACTTGTCTTGGGTATTGGAAGGAGGGTGGAGGGCATTGTAAGCCAAGGGATGGCAGGGGCAGAAGTGCAGAGATGGTAAGGAGCGCACTGTAAGGGGATGGTGGCTGGTGGGGAGATAGGAGAGGGCAACTGAGCCCAGCCGGTGATGTCAGAGGGTCAGGAGGGCTGAGGACAGAGGCTTGGCTTCAGGAGCTTCCATCCAAGGAGCAAAGTTCTCACATGACTCCCTCTGGGACCTGCTCTCTGATCTACAAGGTGCCTCTGCTCCCAGACCGTGTGGACTCCTCAGAAGGGGTGGGGTCATCTGCATTCCACAGCTGTGCTGGCTGAGGCTGGTGTGACCTGCCCAGGAGAGGCCAGACCAAGGTGGGAGGGGAGAGGTGGGCAAGGCTGGGGTGTGGACCAGGGGGTAGGAGAGAGGATGGTGGGCCACGGGCTCTCACATGGTCTTGGGGAGACAGGTGCCTCCGGCCCCTGTGCCCACTTTCCTTGGGGGAAAAGTGCTGTGATTCAAGCAGAAGGTGGGTCTGGCCTGGCTGACAGGCGTTAGCCCACGTCTGTGCTCGCTGTGGACAGGGGATAGCTCTGAAGTCTTGGAGCACACCCCACTGGCATGCCTGCGTACGTTGGTTTCATGTTGTCTGCATCACACCAGAGTGAAATTGGCTGTTATTGCTCACACAAATTTTTAAAAGGAAGCCTTTATTAAGGGAGCATCTTTGGACTCTGTCTTTAAGACTCTCTGAAACATATCTTGGAGCAGGCAGAGTACGCTGTGGATATGGATTTCTATACAGCCATCAACACTGCTGTCCAAGAAATCACAATGTACACCCATTATAAGCCGTGAATGCGAGTCTTCCCCTTCCCTCCCCAATAAGACCATTAACTGCCTGGGGATAGGCCCCACCCAGCTAGGGACTTAGCTGCTACAGACCAGAGGAAGCAAACTGGGTCCCCACCCTGCTGGGTCAGTGTCCTGGTTCATGGTGTTACACGGGGGCAGGGGGGATCTCTGGAGGGCAGAGCCCATCAGGGCAAGTCCTGCCTGTCCAGCTTTCTGTCTGCCCTCCCACACACACTGCCAGACCCAGGGGAAACCAGCAGCCCTGGCCTGTCTCCCCTGAATTACCGCTGTCACCTCTGGTCGGGATGGTGAGGATGCAAAGGTCCCACCTAAGTTTGACTTCAGTGGCAACAGAGTTGGCACTGAGACGTGACCGCTGCCAAGGCCCTGGGCACCCTTTCTCTAGATTGCTTCTGGTGCCGAGAGCCACATCCACAGGCACAGGCTTCCACCTCCTGCGAATGTGCTCACGTTGGGGGCCAGGCCAGGTTGCCTGGCTCATGTCCCAGCTTTGCTGTGTCCTGGGCATGTCATCTCCCCGTTCTGCTTCTCAGGCCTCATCAGTCAAATGGGGTACCGCCAGCAGCAGCCGCAGCAGCCACCTCACATGGTCAGTAGGAGAACCTGGACACACCCAGAGCAGGGGCGAGCAAGTGAGCACATGGCCCTTGTCATGATGCGCCTGTCAGGGGTCTGTGACCGCCCCACCTGTGGGCAGCCTGAGTTGGAAGGGGAGGTTCAGAGCCCACTACTTCCCCAATTTCCCCAGGGCCCACCCCTGGACTCCCACCTTCCCTACAGCCTCCTTTCCGCTGGTCTGCCCCCAGGAGCTCAGGGATGAACCGGGCCTGGGAGCAGTGTTCCGAGCACCAGCCCTGCGGTCGGTTTGTGTGCAGCCATCGGCAGTTTCTCCGGACCAGGGCCAGCTCCCTCACCTGGGACTCCATGGGTACAATACCCTCCCCGCACCCTGGCCTCCTCCAGGCCTCCCACTGGCAAAATCCCACCCACCATTCCCCTCCACACGGGTCCCTGGGGATGGAGAAGGTGCGAGCCACGCTCTGGGAACCACAGCCAAGGCTTTCCCGCGGCCCTCGCTGGCACGCACAGGGCTTGCCCCCCAGCGCGGTTCCGCAGAGGACAGGGCCCTGGACCCGGGTCGCCCTCACTGCAGGCTCAGGCCTCGGGAGGCTTCGGGCCCTGGGCTGGGCCTGAGGCGGGGGTGTGGCTCGGCTGCCCTCCCCCGCGCCCCCGCCAAGGGACCCGCCGAGGGAGTCTGGGGACGACGCCCGGGCGACGGACCGCCGCGGGGGGCCTCTCGCCGGTGGTGGGTCCGCTGGGTGGTGGAAGAGGGCCTGGGGCGCTCCGGAAGGCGCGACCGCGCATCGCGCACACGTAGGTCTTCTCGCCGGTGTGCAGCAGCTGGTTGCTCGCGTGAGGTTGGAGCTGTGCTGCGTGAGGTTTGAGCTGTGCTGAGGCGCGCCGCACTGCGCGCAGGAGAAGGGCTTCTCCGCCTTGCACGCGCTGGTGCTTGAAGAGCGACGAGCCCTGGCTGAAGGCGGCGCCGCAGAGCGCGCAGGCGAAGGGCTTCTCGCCCGTGTGCGTGCGCTCGGTGCTGGATCAGGTGCGAGTTGCGGCAGAAGCGGCGGCCACAGCGCGCGCACGCGTAGGGCCGCCCGCCCGCGTGGATCTTGCGGTGCTGGCTGAGGTTGGAGCCGTGGCTGAAGGCCTTGCCGCACTCGGCGCAGCGGAAGGCCTTCTCTCGGCCGTGTGGATGCGCTGGTGGCGCACCAGCGAGGAGCTGTGGCGGAAGGCCTTGCCGCAGGCCGGGCAGGCGTAGGGCGTCTCGCCGCTGTGGATGCGCTGGTGCTGCGTCAGGTGCGACCGTCTGGCTGAAGGCCTTGCCGCACTCTGGGCACTCGTAGGTGCCGCTCCCCGGTGTGCGTGCGCAGGTGCTTGAGGAGGTCGGAGCTCTTCACGAACACTTTTACGGCAGGCCCCGCACTCGAAGGGCTTCTCCCCGGGCAGGAAGCCGGGGCCTGCGCGGAGGGCCTCGCCCTGCTCGGCCCCGGCCTCCTGGCCGGCAGGGAGTGTCTGGGGCTCGCGCCAAGCTGCCGTCGACAGGAGCGCCACAGATCCCTCCGTGCACTCGGCAGGTGGGCCCCCCAGCGTGAAGGGCCTTGAGGCCTGGGACGCAGGGCCAGTCTCTCTCCCGGGGCCTCCCCCACCTGCTTCACTGGCCCGGGGTGGGTCCGTGGGAGGGCTGGCTCCAGGCAGCGGGAAACTGGGCCTTCTCCCTGGGCCGCCCACCCTCAGGAGCCCCGAACGGGGAGGTGAGCCGCAGGCTGATGTTCCTCTGGCCACTGCCAGGGCCGGGCAGGAGCCTCTCCCAGTAGATCATAGACACTCCCGAGGGCTTTCTCTCCTGAGACGGAGAAGTAGCCTGCTGCCTCTCTCGGCCTCCCACAGGATCACGGATGCCAGCAGCAGGGAGGACGCCGGGCGGCAGCTGCGGGCGGCAATCTGGAAAGACCTCCAGCAAGGCCACCTCTCCCGAAACGTCCCCACCCCCTGCTGGATGCCGGGAACCTGAAAGCAGAAAAAAGGGGTTGCTTGGGTCCTCCTGGCTGGGAAGGGGAGGGCAATGCAGGCTGAGGGAGCAGGGCAAGGGGGTCCCTGGAAGCTGGGTGTGGAACAGGAAGGAGAAAAGCAGGGTTCTTGGCTGGCCAGGGCTGGGGGAAGCATCTGCTGTGACAAGCATGGCAACCAGGGGGCATGAGCCCCAGGGGAACCCAGAATGTGGGGCAAGGACGGAGCTGGGCCTGGCGCCAACCCTCAGGACGACACCAGCGACTGCAGCTGCTGCTCCAGGGACTCTCACCCCAACAGGCACTGCCACACATCCCCCAGGACTCTGCACTCGCTGTGCCCCACCAGACACCCTTCCCCTAGTCCACTCCCTTCTCCAGGGACACTTCCCAGCTGCCACTCCTTACACTGATCAGCACCCAGCACTGCACAGACCTGACTTATAAATCCTGTTTACCAAAGGCACCTGTGAGGCAGAGCCAGGGGTTTCCTGGCTGATGCCATGAGCCCAGTGCCTGGAACAGCTCTGGCTGTGGCAAATGCTCCCCAAGCACTTGATGAACAGATGAGGGAATGACCACACCAACGTGGCGGCAGGACTTGGAGGGCTGAGGCAGAGTTCCGAGCAGGCCTCGTCCCCTACCCTTGTGTCCCAATCCAATCCTGTGCCCTCAGCTCCCTGTTCAAAGGCAGCCAAGGCCGGACTTCCCAGGAGACGCCAATGGGGAAGGGAGAGGGGCAGCCAGGAGGGGCCAGGAAGAGGGAAGAAGGTCCTGGCCAGTGCCGGGCATCCCCACCTTGAGTTCCCACTCACCAGGGCCAGGTCTCCTCCGGGCTTTCCGCGTTGTGGCTGTGGTTGCATCGATCCCACTAGGAACCCAGGGCTCCTCACCACGCTCGAGCTGCATGATCACATGGGGTCGGGAGGCTGCAAGCCCTGTGGAGGAGGATGAGGTGGGTGAGGGGCTGGCCCCAGCTACAAGCGACCCACCTCCCAACAGACAGTAGACTTGTGTCATCTATACAACCAGGAAAACCCAGAAATCATGCCACGCCTCACCAAGCACCTCGAGAAGGGGCTCCCAGAGACAGACCAGTGATCATCTGTGAGCAGCAAGGATGTGACGGTACCAGAGGAAGGGGGGCAGAGCCTGGGCACAGACAAGCCACTCCTGGACAGGGGCACTGGGCCAGGGAGCAGCTGAGCCAGCCAGGTTGCTAATCTCTGGTCGCAGACCCCAGCACTGCAGGGCGCCTCAGCAGCAGGTGTGGGGGCTGCTTGTGGGCTGCCAGGGAGGTGAGGGGTTGCCAGCAGCCCAGGCCCGGTGCTACCCGTAGCCTCCCATGGAGGACCCAGGGCCTTACCCAGTGAGGCCACAAGTGCGAAGTCCTCCAGCATCACGTGGCGGTACAGGGCCCTCTGGGCCATGCTGAGGAGGCCCCACTCCTCCCGGGAGAAGTACACAGCCACATCCTCAAAGGCCACCAGGCCCTATAATCAATGGCAAGCAGGGGAGATGGACAGGGTCTGAGCTCAGAGTGCGTGACACAGGACCCAGATTCCTCTCCTGATGGCCACCTCCACCAATGTCCCTGAGATGCCCACCCTCCTGCCCCAGGGTCTTGGCCCTGACCCCCAGTCTGCCTGGAAATGGAACTCTACTCACCTGTCCGGGACCCTCCCTTCTGCCCTCTATCAGGCCCTAGTTGGACAGACAGGCCAGCACAAGCCCCTAGACAAGCAGCCAGGGGCACAGGCTTTCAGCTGGCTCCCTCCTGAGGGCAGCCCTAGGCATCCACGCAACAGATGTGCTCCTCTCGCTCTTGCATAAGCAGGTATCACAAGGCTCTGTTCAGCGCCCTCCCCCCAGGGTATGCCTGTCTCTGGGACCCTCCCTGGCTGACTACTTGCCTGGTGCTTTCGGGCTGTTCCTCTTGTCTAAGGAGGCCCCTCTAGCCCCATGTCCGCACAGAAGTTGGCCCCAAAGAACTCAAAGATCTCCCCTCTAATACCCAGGCATGCCTGCCTTAGTCAAGACCAGCAGGACGCCATCTCTCATATACCTATAACTCCAGGCCTACAGATGCCCCCATTCTGGGATACTGCAGGCTCAAAAGGGTCCCAGATCTAACTCCTGATTTCCCTGCTTTCCCTCCAGATTTCCATTTCTGTCTATGGCAGCTCGATTCTTCCAGGTGGCCCACAGTGAAAAACTTGGGACTGTCCTCCACTCACCTCCACTGGCTCACTTCCTAACATGATGCATCAGCAATCTAGTCCGGAATCCAAATGCTTCTCCCCACTTTCACTAAAAGCTGCCTTCATTGCTCACCAGGTTTATGCAACAAGCCTCCTCTCTGGTCTCACCCCACCCTTGCCCCAAGTTTGTTCTCCATTCAGCACCACTGGGATACTTTTAAATTACTAACTTGGAGCACGTCGATCTGTTCAAAACCCTTCATGGCCCCCGGCGGCCCTCAGGATAAAGTCCCCGCTGCTCGGTCTGCCATTCCAGTCACACGTATCTCTCTGGATTCTGCCCCAACAACGCTGGGACCGTCCCTAGGCCCAGCACCCACTTCCCATTCCTTTGCACGTGGGCGAGCCTCTCCTTGGAACTTCCTTCCAGACCTCACCCCCCTTGTTCTCCAGAAGTTGGGCCCTGGGACGAAAGACCCTCCTCCCCCAGGGACCCTGGGAGCGAGAGGGGAAGGCAACACGTCCAGGGGAAAGCCCCACCTCCTTTAAACTGGGGCCTCCGCCCGTGGGAGGAGGGGCGGTCTGGGAGAGGAGGGATCCCCCGGGCTCCCTTCACTCACCTGCGCCTGGTCTCTCAGCGCCGACGCCGCCATCAGAACTCGAGGGCGGGGCGGGGCCGGGAAGGAGAGCGACCTGGGCGGGGACCCTGGCACCGCGGATCCCCGCCCGCAGCCCCGCGCCGGCGGCTCCCGGCTTCAGGCCCCGTCCGTCAAGGACGCAGAACGCCCCGGGCACTGCCCTCGGGGCGGCCGCGAAGGCTCCGGAGAGCGCGGGCCGGCGCGGCCCGACGACCCCACGAGCCGCCCCCGCTACCCCCGGGGAAATCAAGGCTGGGGGGGCGGGGCCGCTCCTTCGCGGTCACGCGCGGGCACGGGCTCTAGGCAGGCCGTCCCGCTCGGACCTTCACCGCTGCCCTCGCCTCGGGGCCCTAGAGCCTCGCGGAGAACCGACCCCGGTCCCCGCGTTCCGGCTTCTCTGCCAGTGTGGCCCGGCGCGGGTGGCAAAGTGACAGTCCCGACCGCCGGAAGTCCCGTCCCCGCTGCAACTCTCATTGGCCCAATGCGCTCTGCGGTCGCAGGAGCAGAGCTTTCTGGGTAGTGTAGTTCCCACCCTGCTTTCCGGCGCAGCCCTTGGCACGCTTCCTGATTTCCTTGGCAACGACCAAGCGCCACCGCGCGGGGCGCAGGGAAATGTAGTCTCGAGGCCGCGTTCCTAGTTTTTGGCGGACCCCACGCGTGACCGGAGAAGGATGGGCGTCCTGCGCTCAGAGTTCCGGGTTCCCGGCGCCTCCCAGGCGCTATGCCTTGAAGTGCGAAAACGGAAACTACTGAGGACCCAAGAGGCGAATCCAGAAAAGAGCTAAAAGCAGAAAACACAACGGGAGGGGCGTGTTGCGAGATGGAGAAGCTTCTGCCCAGCGAAGCGGATTCTAGTCACAGCTCTGCCTCTTTCCGGCTGTGCGCTCTGGGCGGGCGTTTAATTTCTTTGTGCATGATTGTCCTGTAAAGGGTTAAGATCGATTTTGCAGCCCCTACACCAAGCATAATTTTTCCTCCGATTTCCTTACCAAACTATACATGCTGAAGGTATTTTCCCAAACTTGCTTCTCCTTAAACCATTTAGTTTTTACCTTACACTGTGTATCACGTTATTATTTATTTCTTTTATTATTATTATTTCTTTTTATCGGAACCAGCCTAAGAGTCTGCGACATGAAACTGCAAGGCAAAGCAGTCTCAATGCACAAGACCCTACTGTTGGCGGAGAAGAAAATGTTTTCTTTCTCTTTGTTATTCCACTTTGTTAGTCCAAAGTGTCCTGTGTTTTCAGGGTCCTTCGACAGTCCTCACACAGAAAATGGGATAATAATGGTATCCACTGCATGGGGCTGTTGTAAGGAAAGGTGGTATTAAGATGTATCAAGTATTTTTTTCCCATTTTTATCAGCTTTAACTTTCCATAGAATTAATACCACTTATAAAATTTTGTACTGCAAGAAAGTTAATCAATTTTGTAATATTTACACATTTTGCCTACCTTTAAAATTTTTAAGAGAGTTTAATGTATTAAACTTGTGATTTAATCAAATATAGAACAGCTTGAATGTTTGGAGGTATTTAATTTGTTAACCATCCCCCCCCATTTTATTTGTTAATGTCTTGCTACCATGCAATTATTTAAAGGGGTGTTGATTGCTTAATATTTAGAGAAATGCTAGATGTTTGATAAGTTCATAATTTAATGACTTGGGCATGGAATAAAAATAGCAACAAGTCTTCCTCTGTGCACACACAACAACCTCATGTCTGGGTTGAAATCCCTGCCCCGGCACAGTACTTTACTAGGGGTTTGCCTGGGACAAGCAGTGGGACCCCTGTGAGCCCCTGGTGTCCTTGTCTTAACCGAATGGTAGCAGCAAACGCATGTTGCTGAGTTGTGCTGGAACTGCTCTAAGACCTTCGCATGTCCAGTCTCCTCAACACTGAGGAGGACGTGCCATTGTTACTGTCAGAAAATACGGTCTTAATAATCCCACCTGATCCCACATTAAACAGAGAGACAAGTCTCTGTCTTGGTAAAAAGGTGAGTTTTTTTGAGAATGCATTCCCATGGGACTGGAGGAAAATCTTTCCAAGACCAGTTTGAAGTAAGAAAGGTGATTTGGGCTTTTATAGTACAAGGAGCCAAAGAAATGGCAATGGTCCAGAAGAAAACAGAAAATAAGAAAGAAGAAAGAAAACTAAGGAAAAGTCACAGGATTCACTAAAATTGAGTAATGGTCATCTGGTTCATTTTGTTTGGTCAGCATATGCTGTTATCTTATATGTCCTCCTCTCTTTGCTGACCATCCAGACTTTAATCTTGTCTCTCAAAGAAAGGAAGTGCTAATTTATTAGTCCATGTGGTGTTTCTGGCGTTTCATCCTGCTTTGGATGTTCTTATCCCTGCAAGCAAAGCTGGGAAGGTCTCATTAATGCAACCAGGAAAAGAGAGTAAACTTTTGAGAATAGATCACAGAAAACTAAGCCAGCAAGGGCTTTTAGGCTTGAAATAAATCAAAGCTTCTTGTGGGAAATGATTACAATGACATTTCTAGCTACCAAGACTATACTAAGCATTTTCCAACTAAAGGATTATATTGTGCATTTTCCCAACTATCAAGCTATCACCATCACATGTCCATTCTCATTACTGGGGAAACCCAAAGCACCAGAGCTGATTATCAGCTGGGCTGGAATGTGAACCTGTGGAGTCTAGTTCCAGAGTCTATGCCCTTGACCTCTTCACCATCTCTAGGACTTCCCTGCAGGAATTTTGTGAGCTTCAAATAAAATAATTGTATTAGGTGCAACCACAATGCCCAGAATTTACTAAGCTCTCAGTGCAGTGTTTGTTAGTTGTTATTTCACTTCTGTCATGGCTGTTACGACTGTTAGCACTGAAGGGGCAAGTCGGGGCCTCCTGGTGGCAGAGGCAGAAGGGTGTGCCCAGCACCAGGGGAGTGGACAAAGTCCTGGCGGCTGGAGTGTGGACCTTCAGGGAGGTCTGGCAGAAGGGTCTATGTGAGTGGGCAGGTGAGCCGGGACAGGGGAGCGAGGGGACGGGCGAGAGCTTTGGGGACCTTCACACGCACCGCAGGGGTTTGGGCTTCATCCTGGGGGACAAGGGAAATGAGGAAACCACCCATAGGCCAGGTCACAAGCAAGGGACCAGGCTTCATGGGATGAAGGCCAGCTGCCAGCCCAGACTTGCCTGCAGGGCCGCTGTGGTGGGTGCAGTTTCCAGGGCTCTGAAACCCGCCTGTGTGATGCGAAGCAAACTGCGGGGAGCCTCGCCCTCCCAGTACTGCTGGGCAGGAGCTAAGTCTCCCACCCTCTGGGCCCGGGTAGAAAGGGCCAGGTGCAGGATATGGCCAGAATGTCAGGTGTTTTTTTTTTGTTTTTTTGTTTTTTGTTTTTTTTTGCAGATACTTCTGCCCCTGGGGTACAGCTGGAGACGGCTCCCTGCGCAGGTGACATCTGGGTGAAAGGGGATGCGCTTGACAGGATGGCAATGCCAAGGGCTCTTCCAGTTCCTAGACTCCAGGCCCACCTGGTGCTTCTTGCGGGGAAATGAAAACATTACACTTAGTCATGACTGCACCTCCCTGTTTGCTGACGGGTGTAAACGCCCAGGCACAGTGGTCACCTGAGCCCTCAGGAGACAGACATGAGGACGGACCGGAGCCCTGAAATGCAGGGAATCAGGACAGGCCTTGGTCGACACCCCACCGAGGATGCCCTTCACAGCCCTTGTCACAGGTGGCAGTTTTACACACTTGTTTGTGCTATTGTTTTGATGAATATTGTCAAGTACGCAGCAGACAAGGCCAAGGTCAAGGCAAGGTGAATTCATCCAGAGTTTGTACATAGTAAAGACACAATGAGCTTCCTTTGATTGAGCCAGTTTACTCAATCAGTGAGAGGAAAATTAGCCAAAGGCGCCAGTCCCTGTGGTCCTTGTCCCCCACACCAAGAAGGAAACTGAAACAAAGTGAGCCAGAAAACCGCAACCTGAGTCGTGGACACTTGGTTGTTGAGAGGCCGGTTGTGGACTCCAGCTAAGCAGCCTTGCGGTCTGCAGCTGTACGCGAGGAGGGAGGGGGAGGCAGGGAGACGCGTACCTCGTCAGAACCTGGGGGTGACGAGAAATCGTCTCTTGACAGCCTCTCCGGGGAGTTGGGACGCGAGTGGGAGATGGCCATCGTAGCAGCTCCTCTCAAGGTTTCCATTCTCGTGTTCTGGGAGGGTGAAAAGGCTTCTGCCAAGACTCAGAAAGGCAGCAGTTCAAGCCTTGGCCTGTGTGGCCTGTGTGGACGTGGTGCAAGGGTGCCAGGGTACCATGGTGGAGCCATTCCCCTACAAGTGCTAGTCTCTTCCCTAGAATGTCAGCTTCACAAGGGAAGGCCCTCTGAAGGGCTAGTGCCCTGCCCAGCACACAGAGGCATCAAAACAGCCCAGTTCAATAGTGACTATGTGGGCTGAGATGCTTGAGTGCAGCACATAGAGAACTGTGATCACTCCCAAGAGTTTTGCTCTGCTGTCAGTCCTCCACCCTGTGCCCCAATAGATAACTGGTTACATAACCCGTGGTTGTTTATTTATCAGGACTGGAAAATTCTTCAGAAATTCACCCTTTAGCTCTAATGGGAGATGTGAATTTTCAAACAAGAACAAAGATTTGGGAGGCAAGTTCAAATCTACCATTGCTTTTTGTCACTGTGGAATAATTTTTTTTTTTATTTTCTTGTTAATGGAAAACATAGTAGTACATATTCTTTTATGCCTTGTTTATTTCAACTTATATTGTTCTTGAGTGTTACGTATGTTTTTGCAAAGTACCAGTAATTTGTTCTCTTTATTCTGAGTAGTGTTATATTGTATGGATGTACCACAAGATGATTTTATACCCTTCTGTTGTTGGACATTTGTGTTGTTTTCAGATTTGGTTATTAAGTGAAACTGCCCATGAACATTTGTATAAAATTCTGATTTGTACATAGGTTTTAATTTCTCTTGGGAAAAAAACTAGAAGCAAAATTGCCGAGACTCAAACCTACACTTGTACACCAATGTTCATAGCAAAAGGTGGAAACAACTCAAGTGTCCATTGACAGATGAATAAATATATTAAATGCAGTATATCCATACAATGGAATACTGTTCAGTCATAAAAAGGAATCAAGTTCTGAAACATGCTACAACATGAATGAACCTTGAAAACATTATGCTAAGTGAAATAAGCCAGACACAAAAGTACAAAATCTGTATGATTTCACTTCTATGACATGTCTAGATAAGCAAATTCACAAGGACAAAAGTAAATTACAGTTACAGGAGCTGGAGGAAGGGGGAATGGGTATTATTGCATAAGGACTAAGAGTTTCTCTTTTGAGTTATGAAAAATTTAGTAATGGAAAGTGGTAGTGGTAGCACAAGCATTGTGATATGAATGAATGCCACTGAACAACACTTAAAAATGGTTAAAGGGGAAAGGAACTTCTCTCTAATCTTAAAGGTTTGTTCCAATAGTTCCAAAGACTGTTCACTTGTAACCATGATAGCAAAACTTTGTTAAAATTTCAAATTGCTGAGTCTTAATTTCATATGGCTGGTGTAACAAATTACTATACCTGGGCAGCTTAAAATAACAGAAACTTATCCCCTCAGTTCTGGAAGCTAGAAGTCTGAAATCAAGGTTCTGGCAGAAGTGGCTCTTTCTGGAAGCTCGGATGGAGAATCCATTCCACACTCTTCTCTCCTAGCTTCTAGAGGCTGTTGACAACCCTTAATTCCTCACTTGTAAATGCATCACTCCAATCTCCGCCTGTCTTACATTGCCTTCTCCTCTGGGTGTCGTTTCCACTTCTTCTAAGGACACTTGTCATTGGATTTAGGGCCTACCCTAATCTAGGATGATCTCATCTGTAGATTCTTACCTTAATTATATTGGTAAAGATCCCTTTTCCAGATAAGATCACATTCATAAGTTCCAGGGGAACATAATTTTTTCTTGGGGGACCCATTCAACTCACCATAGCAAGTTTAACTTATAGCAAGTTATATAAGTTAACTTATAGCAAGGCATAACTTGCTATAGAAACTGAGAAAACTAAGAAACTGGCAAAACTGTTTTCCAAAGTGGTAGTATTTTTTTACATTTTCACCAGCAGAGTATGAGAGTTCCAGTTGCTCCAAATCCTTGCTAACACTTAATAGTTTTAGCTATTCTGTGGAAGTGAAATGGGACCTCACTGTAGTTTTTTAATTTTCATTTCCCTGTTGACTGCTGATGTTGAGCATCTCTTCATGTGATTATGACCGTTTGGTGTTTTCTGAGCTTCCTGGATCTGTAGTTGGTGTCTCTCAATTTTGGAAAGTTCTTGGCCATTATTACTTCAGATATTTATTTTGCTCTTGGGACTTGAAGCTTGTGTACACCAGAAAAACATGTTCTTAAATTAAGTCCATTTTTAGGTGGGTATGAACCCATCATAAGGAGGTCCTATTGATGAGGCTACTTCAGGTAATGTGTAACCCACATCAATCAGGATGGGTCTTAATCCTATTACTGGACTTCTTTATAAGAGAATAAAATTCAGACAGAGAAACCAAGGAAGCAAGGAGCTGAAATCACTGAAACCCAGAAGAGAAGGGAGTGACCAGCAGACGCCACCATGCGCCTTGCCATGTGACAGAGGAGCCAGGAACACTGGCAGCTACTCTTCAGGAAGAAAGCATCGCCTTGACGATGCCTTGATTTGCACATTTTTCCCAGACTCAAATCCATTGTTTAAGCCAACCCATTTCACGGTATTTGCTTGAGCAGCCCAGGAAACTAAAACAGAGTTTAGTACCAGAAGTGCTGCTGAGGTGTTGCTATTGCAAATATCAAAAAATGTGGAAACCGCTTTGGAATTGGATAAGGGGTGGAGGCTGGGAGAACTGTGAGGAGCCTAATAGAGAAAGCCCAGACCCATATGAAGAGACCATTGGTAGAAATACGGATGTTAAAGAAGTTACTTCCAATGAAGCCTTAGAAGGAAATGAATATGTTATGGGAAATTGTAGGAAAGGCAATCCTTGTTTTAAAGTGTTGGAGAACTTGGCAAAATTGAGTCCTGATGTTGGATGGAAGGCAGAACTTGAGAGTGATGAACTTGTATATTTAGCTGAGGAGATTTCCAAGTTAAGTGTGGAGGCACAGCCTGGTTTCTCCTTGCAGCTTTTATTAAAATGTTAGAAGAAAGGGATAAGATGAAAGCAGAACTCTTGGGCATAAAAAAAAAAAAAAAAAAAAAAACAGAAATTGATTGTTTGGAAAATTCTGAGCCTATCCACATAGTGTGCTCTGAAATTAGGCCAGAAGCAGCTCGATCAGGGACCTCTCTGAGCTCCCAGACAGCAAGTCCCTGGAGAATGGGGCTCCGTGTGAGGGTTTATCTGAACATGGAACCAGCCATTTCAATGGAAGTCAGAACTGGAAATGCAATTATGTGGGAAAGATCTATGGAAGATTATATTGTCTGATGGCTTGGACCCCTTTGAACTACATGCAAACTGACAAGTTTCTGCAAAATTTGTATGAGCAGAACCACCACCAGCCAGGACTGAAAGGGACAGAGAATGGACAAATCGAGGGAAGAATAACTTCAAGAGCAGTGTTCTGGTTTGCTAATGCTGCCGAATGCAAAACACCTGAGATGGATCGGCTTTTATAAAAGGGGATTTATTTGGTTACACAGTTACAGTCTTAAGGCCATAAAGTGTCCAAGGTAACACATCAGTAATCGGGTACCTTCACTGCAGGATGGCCAATGGTGTCTGGGAAACCTCTGTTAGCTGGGCAGACATGTTGCTGGCGTCTGCTCCAGAGTTCTGGTTTCAAAATGGCTTTCTCCCAGGACGTTCCTCTCTAGACTTCAGCTTCTCTCTAAAATGTCACTCTCAGTTGCTCTTGGGGCATTTGCCCTCTCTTAGTTTCTCCAGAGCAAAAGTCTGCTTTCATAGGCTGTCTCCAAAATGTCTCTGTAAGCTGAAGCTCCTCTCTCAGTTCCTTTGCGTTCTTCAAAGTGCCCCTCTTGGCTGTAGCAAGCTTGCTCCTTCTGTCTGAGCTTATATAGGGCTCCAGTAATCAAGGCCCACAGTGAATGGGTGGGGCCACACCTCCATGGAAATATCTCATCAGAGTTGTCACCTACAGTTGGGTGAGTCACATCTCCATGGAAACACTCAAAGGATTCCAATCTAATCAGCACTAAAATGTCTGCCCCACAAGATTGCATCAAAGAATATGGCTTTTTCTGGGGGACATTCAAACCGGCACAGGCAGAAACATACATGTGTCAGACACACACACACTTGCGAAGATGCCCTCGTCCTGCACCAAGTTCAGCATGAGCTCATTGCTCTCGGGTTGTTGGTGAGGCATAGAAGAAAAAGGAGTGCCTTCTGAGCAGAATGTTTCTGTACAAGTGGTGTCACAGGTCAGGACTCCGGAGGCAGATCCCAGACAGCCAGAAAGCTCACCCATGTGATACGTATGGGCATCTTTCTTCAAAGACACCTGGTTGAGCGCCAAGGGACACATCTCAGGCAGAAGCTATGCACATGGCAGCTGGTTCAGCTCAAGCCTTCACTAGCACCAGAAGCAGCACAGTAGCGAGAAACCCTAAAGAGGGAACAAGGGCAGCGCCTCAGCATCTTGCCATCCAGCGCCGCCTTGTTGTCACACCCTTCCCGTTCAAGGTGTATGGGAAAGCCCTCCACCCAGCTCTGAGCTCTTCAGTATGACACCTCCCACAGAGAGGAGAAGACACCGGGGCCCCAGGTGTGAGGCACCTGCAACCTTAACTCCCCTTTGCCATGGAACATAGCATAATTATATATTCTGGGAATTAAGACATGTACATCTTCGCAGGGGTGGGGGGCATTATTCAGCCTATCACAGTACATAAGTGAACCCACCTTTTTTCCATCCTCAGAGGTGACGCTCTCCCCCAGGGCCCGTGGCCCAGAGCTCAGAACAGGGTCACTTGCGGTACATCTCTGGGAAGGGCAGGCTGGGCGCGGCCCCTTTAAGAAGAGGTAAGCCCCGCCCCTGCCGTACCTTGTTTGGGGACACCATTTCCCAGGGCCCTTTGCGGCGCCGCTTGGTCGTTGCCATGGAGGACAGAAAGGGAGCCCTTGCCGGGTCGGATGTTGGGCGGAAACTGCATCCCCCAGAAGGCTCCATGGGTTGGCCGTGGGCTCTGGGCCAATGACGACCCAGAACGGTGGGGGCGGGACTTCCGGCGTCGCCATCACGGGCATTCGTTTTGCTCTTGACGGGTTCTCCCGCACTGCCCTGGGGGACCCGGGCGTTGCACAAGGGCGTTGGGCCGGGGCCGTTTCCCCCGCGCTTCTGATCCGATCCCTGACAGACGGTGAGGAGGACAGAACCCGCCTCCGCGCCTCCGTACGAGCCGGGACCCTTGTAACCTGGTGTTCTACGGGGTTCCAGGGATCGCGCTCTCTCCCGGGCCTCCGCACCCATCCTTTGTCCCCGCGGCCCTCGGAGGCAGCATCCCTGGGCCGTGTGCGCCGTGTACCGTGGGAGACTGAGGCCCGGAGCCCACCCTGGTCTGCTGTTTCCCACGGCTCCGCTCAGTCCGCAGGCTCCGATGGCGGCAGCGGCGCTGATGGACCCGGCACAGGTGAGTGGCAAGTGCACCAAGACCTCACTCCCTCGGACTCCCGCCCACCTTGGTCCCAGAGCCCGTATAGGGGAAGATGGTGCCTCGGGACTCTTCTCCCTCTTCGCCGCCCTGTCCTTGCTATTTAGACCCTGGGATTACTCCAGGCCCAAGGATCTGAATCCCGGCCAGAAGTTATAGGGAAGGGTTGCCATTTCTGGAATCCAATAGGAGGAGGTGTGGAGAGGCAGAAGGACAAGCATGTGCAAATGCTTGGAGGGTGTCCTTTCTTCCTGGTGAGACTGGGGGTGGGATTCAGCCTTGAAATGGCAGCCTGAGGAGCCAAGCCTCAAATTTGAGGATAGTGGGAGCTGTGGAAGTTTTGGAACAGAGGAGGAAGATGAACCGACATGACAATCTTAACAGGCTTTCCTTGGCTGCTGAATGGAGAACCAACTTGGGGGTGTGGGTGAGGGAGGAGGAGCAAGGCCAATAAGGATGCTGCTTTAATAGGTCGGGTGAGTGATGATGGTACCTAGGATAAGAGTGGTGGCTGCTTAGGCAGGAGTTTTTTACGTACAGCCAACCAGATTTTATGATGTGGCCAGTGAGAGAGAAAGGAAGGAGGCAGGGTTGTCTCCAAGAGTTTTTGGCTTCTGCAATTAGAAGATGGAGGTGCCACCAGGAAAAGGGTTTGGGCCATGTTGAGTTTGAGATGTCCCAGAGGGCCCCCAGATACAGGTGTCAAATGAGCAGTTAGGCACACAGGTCTGAGCTCTGATGAGGGATTGAGGTTGGAGACATCCTGTTGGTGACTGAGGTAGAGTTCTGGTTCAGAATTAGGAGGGGACATCTTTAGGTTGTTGTGATGGAAGCCTAGGGGTAACCAAGTCTCAGTATTGCTGTGTGAGTCTGTCCAGATTGATGGCACCTCTGAGCCCCAGGCTCTGCTCCCTTTTTTCTATAAGATGGTTCCTGGAGCTTGCCTAAGCCGGGAACTCCAGCACCAACATGTCACTGCTTGTGTGCATCACTGTCAGATGAAGGGGAGGAGCAGCACAAGGGAAGGTGTGTGTGGGAAGAGGAGGTCTGGCAGGTGGCTAAGTCTCCCTGGGATGGAGGCTGAGATATACTGGGAATGGAGGTAGGTTGACAGGGGACAATACTTGTGCTTATTCACCCCTCTGCAGGCTCATCAGCCTTTCTTGGCTGCTCTCTGTGGGTCCTAGGGGTTCAGTCAGGTTGGTGGATTAACTCAGTGTCTGGCAGGATCAGCCAGGAGAGTCCCAGGCTTACGGTGGAAGGCTTAGGGCTTGTCTTTGAATGTGCCTCAGAAGAGAGAGGAATACTGTGGCAGCAAGTGGAAGCAGGGAGGCCTGGAGGGCTCAGAGATCAATGTGTGGATCTGGGTGGTTGAGGATGAAGCAAGGAACAGTGCCAGGTGGGGAAACTATGAAGGAAGGACTGGGTGCCAGTCCTGGCAATTGGGATTTGGGGAGGTCTGGGGCAGAATGGGATCCTGGTTGCTGTCACCAAACAACCAGACTCTGGACGCCATTTGCAGAATGGCGCATGGGATGGCCCTGGAGATGCTGATTGTGAGTCAGGCAGTGGTCCACAGAATGAGAGGGAGTGTGAACCAGTGTGCCCAGAGGCTGGTACTGGAGGTCCAAGGGAGCCTTTAGTTATGTCCAGGAGACACAATCTGGGGGACTCCAGAGGAATTCACTGGCAAGAGAGAGGGGGGCCTGCATGCCAGACCCAGAGCTTGGATGATTTCCAGCTGCCAACCTGCCTGTTACTGCTGAGGGTTGGACACAGTGATTAAAGGGACATGAGGATACCCAGGGCTATATCTGAGACTCTATAAAAGTTTATTTTTTAGAAACTTAAAACTTCCAGATTCTTCTTATGCCAGATAACCCCTGAAACCCAGAGGTGCCAGTCTTTCCAAGAACATCAACCAGTTGCACCCTGCTATCCTATAACACCAATACCCCTTTTCAACATGAAGAAGTTAGAATGGTCACTGCCCAAATAACCCTGAAGACTGAGATAATGATCAAATGAGAGGGAGGAGATGTAACAGAGAAGATAGGATTTTGCAAATGACTGTGACTGCAGAAACATTATAGGGATGTATTTTTTTTTTAGTCTCTGGTGTATTAGAACAGCTGGAAGGAAATAACTGAATTTGTGGAACTGTAACCCATACCATACTTGAAAATTGCTCTATAACTACTTGTTAAACTATAGTCTGAAAGTTTTCACTCTTCTGCATATATGTTATATTTCACAATTAAATAAGGAGACATTGCCTAAGAGTCACCCCCAGACAACCAGTTTTGTTGCTTAGATGTGGCCTCTCTCTTTAAGCCAACTCTGCAGGTAAACTCACTGCCCTCCCCCCTTATATGGGATGTGACTCCTAGCGGTAGAAATCTCCCTGGCAAAGTGAGACATGACTCCCAGGGACGAGCCTGAACCTGGCATTGTAGGCTTGAGAAAGCCTTCTGGACCAAAAAGGGGAAGAGAAACGAAACAAAATAAAGTTTAAATGGCTGAGAGATTTCAAATGGAGTCAAGAGGTCATTCTGGGGGTTATTCTTATGCATTATATAGGTAGTCCTTTTTTAGTTTTTAGTGTATTAGAATAGCTAGAAGGAAATACCTGAAACTGTTGAATTGCAACCCAGTATCCTTGATTTTTGAAGACAATCATATAATTACATCGCTTACATGGTGTGACAGTGTGATTATGAAAACCTTGTGGCTCACACTCCCTTTATCCAGTGTATGGATAGATGAGTAGAAAAATGGGGACAAAAAGTAAATGAATGAGGGGGGAGGAAGGGTATGAGATGTTTTAAGTGTTCTTTTTTTACTTTTATTTTTGGAGTAGTGAAAATGTTCAAAAATTGATTTGTGGTGATGAATACACAACTGTATGAGGATACTGTGAAAACTGATTGTACACTTTGGATGATTGTGTGGCATGTGACTATATCTCAATAAAATTGCATTAAAAAAAAAAAAAGGCATGAGGAGAGAGTAAGCCCAGTGGCACTGGGACTAGGGGAGGAAGGTGAGCTGGGATTGGGGGGGTGTTGGTGATCTGGGGGTTATGGAGGAAGACACTGCAAGAGAAGTGGTGAGATCCTGGGTCACAGGCCAAGGGCCTGGATGGGTTCATCTGTGCCTTCTTTTTGGTCTGTTTTTCTGCTGCCCATTGGTCTGATTGACTTAGTTGTCCCCATTGTGGCAGGGCCGGGTGACCTTTGAGGATGTGGCTGTGTACTTCTCCCAGGAGGAGTGGGGGCTCCTTGATGAGGCTCAGAGACGCCTGTACTGTGAAATGATGCTGGAGATCTTTGCACTTGTGTCCTCACTGGGTAAGGTCCTCCTACTCACCTCACCCTCCTGTTCTGGACTCTGTCCTTTCTCTTTTCCCAGAGCTATGGGGCAGCTCTCCCTTTCCCACAGCTGGAACATAGGTACTGCTTCCTTCTCTGGTTCCCTGGAGTAGCTGCTGTGTCTATAGGGCTGGGCCGCAAGCACCAGCTGCTTCAATCTCTGAGAAGCCCCAGCACCTCCTGCCTGAAGCTTTGTGGGGAAGGAATCGGGAGTCAATAGTCTCAGTCTTGCTGTGTGAATCTGTCCAGATTGATGGCACCTCTGAGCCCCAGGTTCTGCTCCCTTTTTTCTATCAGATGGTTACTGGAGCTTGCCTGAGCTGGGAACTCCAGCACGAACATGGTCACTGCTTGTGTGCATCACTGTGCTGTACCTGCAAGACACTCCTCAAAGGCTTAGTTTGTAACACTGAGTTTTCTTCCTGGTTGCAGGGATGATACAAGCTCCCTTTGGTCTGTCATGGGGTGGGTTGCCCTGAGATGAGGCCAGCCTTTCACCTGTCTTGTCTTTTCCCCAGGATTTGTGTCTTCCAAGACCTGTGAGGTTGCCCAACTGGAACAGGGCAAAGAGCCCTGGGCACTTGACAGAGTGAATGTATCTCCAGCCACAACAAGAGAGGCCTGGAGGGAACATGGCCTTGGTGAGTTGGCGCTGAGGGAGACGCTAACATCAGGGCTAGGCTTCCATCAGGCCATGCACCTACTGTGTTTTGTTACTGTGCCAGCAGCCACACCTTACTCCCACTATTTCTTTCTTTTTCTGGACACTTGCCTTCTTGCCAGTTCTACTCTGATATCCAGCCCCTGCTTCACCCCAGCGGTCTGAACTCCACATCTTACCCTTTCTCTGCCTCTGCTCCCTTTGTGGGGCTGTCCCACATTGGCCAAACTTAATAGGTTAATAGATCTGCACATATCCTCATCTAGATTTTGAGTACCAGTTACCCAGATGCAACTGGATTTTTCTGGGCTTGTACATACTGCTCTGTTCTAGGTTCTGACCTGCTTCCTGTCAGAGATTTCCTGGGGGCTGTTTGTGTTCGGTCCTGCTGAAAATTGAGGAGTTAGCTGGAGTCCCTGCATCTCCTCCTAGCTTGCACCCCCCACCCCATCCCTGTGTTTCTATATCTGGTGAAGCCTTCCTCATTCTGTGGCCTGCCAGGGTCTGTTCCTTTAGTGCTCACCCTTCCTCACCTGCAGACCCATTCCTCAGTGTGTCAGACACATATTTGTGAAGGGGCTGCCCCATCCCAACAAAGTCGACCTATTCTTCACCAGCATTTCTCTGCTTTCAGGTTGTTGGTGTGGGGTGGAGGACGACTCTTCTGAACAGGGCATTTCTAGAGAAGGAGTATTCAAATTCGGGACCCCTGAGGCAGGTCCTTGCAACCAGAAGGCTAATACCTGTGCCATGTGTGGCCTTATCCTGAAAGACATTTTGCACCTTGCTGAACACCAGGGAATACACCCTAGAAACAAACTGTACACATGTGGAGCATGTGGGAAAGGCTTCTGGATCACCAGCACCAGAAGAAGCAGAGTGAAGTTTCACCAGCACCAGAAGAAGCAGAGTGAAGAGAAACCCTTGAGATGGGACAAGGATAGGGACTTGTTTGCAAAGAGCTGCCATGTCTACCTGTCAGAGAAGCCCTTAATGTGCAGGGAAGCTGGGAAGGATGTCCTGAGCAGCCATGACCCCCTCCAGCACCAGTCCACCCACAGCGAGGGGATGTCATGTAGTAGCACCAAGTACGAGGAGGCCTTCCAATGCAGCTCCAGTCTTGGGCAGCAGCAAGAAAACCATGCTGGGCTGAAGCCCTTCAAGTGCAGTAATTGTGGGAGAGCCTTCCTGAAGGCCTTTGCTCTCCTTGACCACCTGCTAACTCACTCTGAAGAGATATCCATTAGATGCCCAACAGAGAGAAATGCCTTCAAGGAGAAATCAACCTTTGTTTATCACCAAACATTTCAAACTAGAGAAACATCCCACATGTGTAAAGAATGTGGGAAGGCCTACAATCACTTCTCTAAACTAAGGATGCATCAGCAAGTTCACAGTGGAAAAACGCATTATGAGTGCAGTGACTGTGGTAAAGCCTTCACTCGTAAGCACTCACTTGTTGAGCACCAGAGAATTCATTCTGGAGAGAAACCTTATGAATGTGGCCAGTGTGGAAAAGCCTTTACTCGCAACTTCCATGTTCTCCGTCACCAAAAAGTTCACAATACAGAAAGGCCTTATGAATGCAGACAGTGTCGGAGAGTCTTTAGCTGTGTCTCCAACTTCATTGAGCACCAGAAGATACACACTGGAGAAAGGCCTTATGAGTGCAGTGAATGTGGGAAAGCTTTCATTAACAGTTCTCATCTTGTTCAGCACCAGAAAGTTCACAACACAGAAAAGCCTTATAAGTGCAGTGAATGTGGGAAACTCTTCCGCCAAACCTCCAAACTTGTACTGCATCAGAGGATTCATACTGGAGAAAGACCTTATAAATGCAACCAATGTGAGAAAGCCTTCAGTTGCCCCTCCAACCTTAATTCACACCAGCGAATTCATACTGGAGAAAAGCCTTATGAATGCTCAGAATGTGGGAAAGCCTTCAGTCAGAGCTTTGCTCTCATTCAGCATCGGAAAGTTCACACTAGAGAAAGGCCTTATGAGTGCAGTGAATGTGGGAAAGCCTTTGGCTATAGCTCTAACCTTGCTAAGCACCAGAATGTTCACACTGGACAAAGGCCTTATGAATGTGGCCAGTGTGGGAAAGCCTTCACAGAAAGTTCCAACCTTAGTCAGCACCAGAGAGTTCACACTAGAGAAAGGCCTTATGAGTGCAACAAATGCGGAAAATCTTACCGCTACATCTCTAACCTTTCTAAGCACCAGAAAGCTCACCCTGGAGAAGAACCTTATGAGTGCAGTGAACACGGGAAAGCCTTCCATTTCATTCAAAAGAAATGTCACACCAGAGAAAGGCCTTAGTAAAGTGAATGTGGGTAAGCAGTTTGCTGTAGCTTTCTCCTTGTTTGCCATAAAGGACTCACTCCTGAGTAAAGTTCTATGAGAGGAACCTTTGCAAGGAAGCCATCAGCCCAAACTTAAAACTTGTATCCACCCACACCACCACTGAAGAGATGGCCAAATACCAGGTATGTGGAATGCTTTCACAAGCTGCACTGAACTTCCTAACCCAACTAGGTCTTTTGTCAGATTATGTCACTGTGTCTGTCTGGTAGATGCCATCTCACTTCTGCCAGCATGCACCTGTGTGGCAGCCCAGGGGAAAAGGGTGGAGCATTGAGCACACAGTGCCCACAAGACCAGAGCACAGACATTGAAGGTTACTGTACCTAGTCACTGTTGGTATTCAACTTTCGTGAGACTCAGCTGAGGCTTCTTTGTAACCAAATATGGGAAGCTCTGCTGAACTATATAGGGCACTCTTCTTTCTCTTGTTTGTGTGGATCATTGAGTTGCATTTCCCAACTGGACACCATTGGGAAAAATCTCCTGTAAGAAAGTCCCTAATTAAAACTCATGAGTAACCTTTTGCCTGGCATGTTCTTTCGTCTTGGGGTTGAGTCGGGCTGTAGCATTTGGCAGGCCAGCCAGGAGGCCAAAGAACCACTGGCCGTAGAAGGCCTGAGTACTGGGAAGGGAGGCTCCCTGCGAGAAATCCCAGGATGGCCTGCAGTATTCATGTGGGGAAGGGTGGTTACCTTCCTAGATGAATGGGGACCACCAAGAGGGTATGGAGATGCTTATAAATCCCCAGCTGGACCAATAGCCCTCCTGCAACAGGCAGCAGGACAGATGGGATTTCATAAGAAAAAAGAAAGCTGCTGGGCCACTGCAGCTATAGTCTGACTGCTTTTGGAGGCCCTGCAATCAGCCACAGAAGAGGCCTTAATGGCCTAAGTTGCCGTTTTTCACCTGAAAGAGGAATTTAAGTTAGAGAGATATGCAGGTAGCCCAAGTGGCATTGAAAGATGCTTTAAATGAGAGGCTACACTGAGTAGATGAAAATTTGGAAATATTAGCATGTCTTTATAGGGTAAGGGGGAGGAAGTTACCAAAGTTTCAAGTAAGACGTAGTCTAACTTCCTCTGATTGGGATCCCAAAGTTTGGGACCCAGTGGATTTTTCTTCAGACGATCAGGATTCCTTCTGTGGTTCTATTAATGTGGTATACTACATTACTTGCTTTCATGTTGGATTGCCCTTGCCTAGCTGGGATAACTCTCACTTGATCATGCTGTATAATTTCTTTAATGTGCCATTGGATTTGGTTTTGCTAGTATTTTGTTGAGGATTTTTGCACCTATATTCATAGGGAATATTAGCCTGCAATTGTGTTTTCTTATGGTATCTTTATTTGGTCTTGGTATTAGAGTAATGTTGGCCTCATAGAATAAGCTGTGAAGTGTTCCCTTCTCTTCAAATTTTTTTTTTCCATGTTTTTTTTTTTTTTTTTTCGTCTTTTTTTGAAGAGTTTGAGCGTGATTGGTGTTAATTCTCTTTGTACTATTTGGTCAAATTTACCTATGAAGCCACCTGGTTATGGGCTTTTTTTTGGGGGGGGGTGATTATTAATTCAATTTCTTGTTACTGGTCTGTTGAACTCTTCTATTTCTTCTTGAATGCAGAAAAAAAAACCACCTTTCACAGACTTTGCAAATTGCCTCTGCATTGGCTGGTGCTCTCTTCCAGAGTTTAGTCCTCCTATCAAGAGCAGCCTGAGGCGACTGTGAAGTGCAGGGTTTGCCATCTCTCCTGAGCCTGTGTCTTGTTCTGGGCTTGTGCTTGCTCGTGGCGTTAGTAATTCCCCCATTTGCAGGATTCAAATGTCCCCCTACTCCCTATGAAATAGACTTTCTCCTCCTCTTGGATGCTCAATTTTAGGACTTCAACCAGGTAATTCTTTGCCCCAGGCCACTTCAACCTAACAGTTTTTTACATTGCTCTAGGTGTCCACAAGCTTCTTCTGCCTTCATGGCAATTCTGGAAGGGTGAGACCAAGATGGGTTTCATATTCAGTCTTCTAGGCATGCAATGGATTGCCACCGACATACAGGCATCCCAGTATGTACAATGCAGTTGCTGTGCTCCCTTTAGAACAAGGCCAGGGACCCACAATGGGAGCACACACTGGCTCCACACCACTCCAAGGAGCATGTGGGAGAGGAGCAAGCAAGGGCACTACAAGCTTCTCCTACCTCTTTTAAACCTGTGCTTTCTTGATTTGTCATTCACCCAGTTACAGCAACCCTTTGTTTTCTGGAGTTTTGAGGAAGATGGCTTTGCCAGTTTTTGCTAGTTGTGCAAAGATTTTGTGGGAAATGGCACCCTGGAACATTTTATGCCACTATCTTGGTGGGCAAGAACCTCTTATTCAGTCTTTTCACCAATAGCATTTGAGCAACCTGTGTGTGTTGTGGACTACACTAACATAGTTGTAAAAAAAAAAAAATACACAGTTGCCCTGCCTTGTAGAACTGATATTCCAGTGGAAGAGACAAGCATTCACCACACACACACATACACAATCAAACAAATATAAATTGGAAAACAGCTTTCAGCCAGGAAGCAATAACAGGTTCTGAATTTATGCTTCCACCTGAAACAACTAAACAACCAGACAAAATATAGGCAACACTGCTTTTCAAACATTAGACATCAGACAGTACAGAACAGGGATAAGTCAGAGAGGGGAAACAAAAGAGGTGAGTCCTATAATTGCCTCTGGAGGGAGTTTCTAGGCCAAACATAGGAAGGGGAACCCAGGGTTGTCCTTGAATTGAAAGAAATTAAAGACCTAAATTATTGGAATGATATACCATGTTCATGGACTGGAAGACTCAATATTGTTAAAATATCAGTTAGCCCCTAGGTGATCTATAGATTCAACAGAATATGGATTCTGGAGCTAGACTTGGTAGTTTCATATTCCACCATAGCTGACAATTAGTTGGGTGCTCTTGGGTAACTTCAAAAATTTCTGTTTCAGTTTCCGCAATATTAACATGATGATAATAATAGTGCATTCTTCAGTAGGTTTTTGAGAAAATTCAGTGAGGTAAGCCACCATGACCTGCCAAGGAGATGAGTATGAGAAATATTTGGAATTGATAGTGAAAAGAGATAATGAGTACCAGCTACAGGTCCAGGATCAACTGCAGTGTTGGAGCTGCAGATCTTCCTCCTAACTTCCCTCTTCTGAGGTTCTTCTCAGTAAGGCAAACCCAGAGAATGTAAGTTGGAGGTGCCCCGGGTATCACTATGGAGAAGTAGATCAGTGCACAGCTAAGGGGTGGTAGTGGCAGGCAGGAAAATGTGTCACTCGTTTCCTGTGGGACGTATATTGGATTGACAGCCCCAACTGCCACACTATGAATCTACCATCATGTTTACAAGACCACATTTCCCATGGGCTGCTCCTAGCCAATGACTGAGCATAGCAGGGATTTTAATATAGGCCCATTTTCCCAAGATATAGGGCTAAGCGGAGGAGAGACTTTGGTTTGAGGAGTCCCCATTGGTCTGTCTGAAAATGTCTTAGAACACCATTGCAGCCTGAGGCTGTCCCAAGTTCCTACCAAATCTCTTTTTTTCTCTGTCCTTCACGGGGTGGGAGTTTCATCGTGCTCTGAAGGGTCTTGCTGTCTCCTCTAACTCCCTGCCCCTTTACCCTCACTGGTGCTTTTCCCACTATGTCTCTTGCATGCCTAATCTCATCTTGGCTTCTGCTTTGCAGAGGACCCAAACTAACACCTCAGGTATTAGGTTTGTGTTTCTAATAACATGTTTAGAAATTAGTTGTATAACTTGTTATTGAATCATAAAATACATACAAGAGCACAAATCACACATGTAAATATAGAAGAATTTTTTACACACTTAGTGTAACCAATCCTTGGATAATAGAGGCTTATTTTATTGCTTTGAATGCAATATTTAAATATTTTCTGATAATTAATTTGCTAAATCTATGAGCTTTTTATTTTCTTAAGTTTAATGAAGTACTATTTTTAAATTAAGTCATAAATTAAAAATTAGGGCTAAATGTCTAATCAAAGTCCTTTGGACATTTAAGAATCTTTTTACAGGGTCAAGGTTTAGTCCCACCACTGGATTATTGTGCTGGGTCACCTTGGAAAGGTGGTTTTACCCATCATCTGGAAAATGGGGACTATAACAAACACATGATACATGCTATGTAGACAGTTCAAAATCCATTACACATTTAACTTCTTCAGTTCTTACAATATTCCTCTAAGGTAAGCTATAATAATATTCACATTTTATGAAACGGGGAAACTGAAATACACAGTTCTGCAGCCAGAAAGGTCCAAGAACTCCTAGTCGAAATTTCAGGTGACTGCATCCTTTCTGCTTCCCTAGACAAAACCATATGGAGCACAAGACTTACCCAGTATTGTGAGAGAAAATAAACTGTGATTGTTTTAAGTCTCTAAGTTTTGGAATGGTTAGTTTTCCAGCAGTGAGATGATTAAAATGATTACTACTAAAAGGGTTATTAGGTATATACAAGTTCTTATATATCATATTCATTTCATGTGTGTATATTTTTTTCTTACAATTCAATACTAAGACACACAAAAAACACAATAGAATGGCAAAAGATTAGGAGAGACACTTCATAAATGGAGTTACTTACAGGAAATCATATTTGTCATCACTACTCTCCACTTTCCCACCCCTCCACCTCCACCCACCCCACCACATCCGATACAGCAGGAAACACTGTGGGCTCCATCTTGAAAATCTCTCTGGAATCTCAACACTTCTCCCATCTCTCCTGCTCCTATTCTGGACAGGTGACCATCGTCCCTGTAGCCTGTCCACGAAGCTACCTACTTCCAGCCCCACCACATCACTCCCTTTCCAATGTGTTCACTCAGGATACTTACAAAATCCTAGCTCAGATCACGTTCCTCCTCTGTTCACAACCCTCCACGGCTCCCAGTACACTCCGCCTGATATTTGAGGCAGGACTCCTCTTATACGCTTGTATTTCAAGGGCAGACATGAGAACTTTCCGGAGTGTTCTCAGGTCAGTCTGAACTCTCAGCCTTTGCACATGCCTATTGATGTTTCTGAAACACTCTCCACTTCCCATCAAACTGTGAACGCCCCCACTGTTCTGAACACAGAGGCCTGGGCCTCGGGAAACCCTAGGCAGACGCCTCTCGGTCGGGGTCTTAGCAGTCCGGGGCTCGGAGTCTTGCCGGGTGGGGGCTGAGGGGACCCTCTCTCTACCGTGCATCGGGCGACGTGCGGCGGGGGCCGCTTTTCGGAGCCTCCGTCTCCCGATCGGTCGAGTGGGCACAAGGCCATAGACTATGTCTCCGTGGGGGCCGCGGGTACGGAAAGGCTGTGCAGAGACCCCGGCGGACACTGTGCGGGGCGGCCCGATGTCCCCTCGGAGTCGCCAGTTCTGTGGATGGGACACCGAGGCTCGGAGAAGCTGACCATTCACCGCGGTCACGGCGCGTACCGGGACGCAGAGGCGGCACCTCTCCGACTTCCGTGTCGTCCGCAGGCCCGGGACGCCTCCGGGGACGCCGAGTCCCACCTGACAATCCGACACCTCCGTCAAGACCGGCAGACGCGAGTTGCCGAAATACCCGTCCCCGCCCGAGGCCGAAGTACCGCCCCTGCCGGCGCCGCGCACCCGGAGCCGCCCTCCCCTGGCCCATCATTGGCCAGAAGCCACGGCGAGGGGGTTCCTGGGTAATGTAGTTCGCGGCGCGTAAGCAACGACGCGGCAGCGGAGGTGGGGTGGGGGTCCCTTCTCAACCCCCTCGGCAGCGACCCAGCGGCACCGCGATGGGCTCAGGGTAATGAAGTCATAGTTGCCTGCGGACGCCGAGCCGACGAAAGCTCGGACGGGGCGAAGAGGGGCGGGTTCCGCACCGACAGAGGTGGGGCTTCGTTGTCGCCACTGCGGTCTTTTTCTTCCCTCCTGGGGCGCCGGCTCTCCGCGGCTGCAGGAAATAGAGGTCGGTCCGGGGCCGCCTTACCTGGAGGCCAGAAGGCCCGGAGGAAAAGATTGTGGGGTCACCCCTGGAAAACGGCTCCTTCTCCCTGAGCCTCTGTTTTCCCGACATTTTCGAGTGCGAGAGTCAGCCCGAGGTCACTCCGCTTGGTGGAGTTTCGGAGGTTGGCCGATCCCGCAAGGCCCGCTTGGGTCACCAGCCTCTCTCAGCCCCGCACCCGCCCGCAGGTTCCAGTGGGGTCGGCAGCGTCGCGATGGACCCGGCGCAGGTAAACGGAGGGTGCCCCAAGTCCGCCTGCTAGGGTTCCCGACCTCATGGTCCTGGAGCCGCATGTAGGGAACGGTGGTGCCCTGGAACTCTGCCTTTCTCTGTCCCTGAAGTCCTGAGAGACACTTTCTTTTAACATCCGGAGTCCGGGCCAGGGGCTATGAGGCTAGTCTCGTTTCTGGAATCCTGTGGGATGAGCTCTGGAAGTACGTCCATGAATCAGATAGCTTAGCGATAAGGCTGAGGTGGAAGTGTTCAGGGAACAGCAGGTCTTCCTTATATTTGCTGGGAAACAGATGGTAGGGGGGCAAGCCTCAGGCCTGGAATAACTGGTCTTACACTCAAAGGAGGAGTTGGAGACATGGAAGGTTTGGAGCACAAAACAGAACTCAGGTATTAACAGGGCTCCCTTTGGCAGCAAAATGCCGAAGAGAATGCCAAGTCAAGGCTGGAGACATCCACGGGATAGATGCTGGTGTGTGAATGCTGGGTGCAGCTGTGGGTTGGGTTCAGGATGATGACTAAACCTCCTAAGGAGAAACTGGACTTGGGTCAGAGAGTGAAGCATACATGTGACAGACGTAGGATGACAGTAGGGCCTGGGATCAGAGTACTCTACTTGCCTACAAGGTTTTTGTGGCCATCCTTCTTGGGCCTGGGGGTCTCATCAGGGAGAAGGAATAGCAAGGCAAAAAAGGGTCACCTGGGAGGGTCCCTAAGCCAGTGGGTCTGGGATCTGGATGTCAGGGAGAGGATAGCTATGACTGGGGAGGGGACAGCATGTAAAAGGCAGAGGCAGAAGAGAGCAAATGAAATCATGTTGTTCTACACAGCTAAGGGTTGAAGCAACAGGGTAAGGTGGGGCAGAATTGAATAGAGGAGTGATGGCTGCCTCTGACTGTGGGGTTTTGGGAGATCTGAGGCAAGCCTGAGTCTGGGTTGGATGCTGGTTGCCTTTGCTGGATATGCCATGTGTATTGTGGCATATGAAAATGCTAGGCAAATGCCTGTAGTGGGGGGTGGGGAATTATAGTGGGTGGAGGATATGAAGATTTATGGTCTAAAGAGTGATGTGTACAGGGTGAGAAAGTGTGAACCTATGGGCTCAGGGCCCTGGTACTATAGGCTCAAGAGAGAAAGAGCCCACATTTTGTGTGTATGTGTGTGTTTGGGAGGTGTGATCTGGGGGACACAGGAACTTGGCCAACAGGAGGAGAGGGGGATCCTATGTGCTACCCACCTATCTTTTGTTCCTCTGGGTTGACTTGGAAGCAGTGACCGTGGGACTACTAGGAAAGAAGGGCGCCAGTGGTGCCAAGGCCTGTTAGCTGAGATGGGGGCCTAAGGAGTAGGCTGCAGATGGGTGTTGGGTACATGGACTGGGAGACACGAGAAGTGGAGCTGCTAGTGGTAGATGTAGCAATACCATGAGTCACAGGTCAAGAGCTTGGATAAGATCATTTGATTTTGTTTGTTTTTCAGCCTACCTGTTGGCTTCCTGACTCAGCAGTCCCATTGTTGCAGAACTCAGTGACATTCAAGGATGTGGTCATGTACTTCTCCCAGGAGGAATGGGGGCTCCTTGATGTGGCTCAGAAGCACCTGTACTGCGATGTGATGCTGGAGAACTTCGAGCTCATGACTTCACTGGGTAAGACCCTTATGCCCTTAAAGGCATAATAGGATTCAAAGCCAAGGATTTTGTGTGATGAAAATAGTCCTGAGGGGTGGGGCTTTCAGGCAGATGCAGGATTGGCCATGGAGATGGGATTGGTTCATGGGAAGATTTTCATCACACAAAGAGAAACCTTGTACCTATCAGCAGTCACCCTTCATCTTCCCTCATGCCCTCCGCTCCAGTCCTAGGCAACCACTAATGTACTGATTATATAGATTTGCCTGTTCTGGACATTTCATATAAATAGAATCACATGGTGTGTGTGTGTGTGTGTGTGTGTGTGTATGTATACTTTTTTTTTTTTGCGTGACTGGCTTCTTTAACTTAGCATACCCTTTTTGCGGTTCATCCATGTTGCAGTGTACAATGTTACTTCTTTTTTTATTGCTGAATAATATTCCCTTGTATAGATATACAGATTTGTTGATCTGTTTATCAGTTGATGGACATTTGGATTGTTTCCACTCTTTGGTTATTGTGAATAATCCTGCTGGGAACATTCATGTACAAGTTTTTGTGTGGCTGTGTATTCATAGTGGAATTGCTGGGTCAAATGACAACTCTATGTTTAACATTTCAAGAAACTGCCAAACTTTCCCACAGTAGCTGCACCATTTTACAATCCCTCTGGCAATATCTGAGGCATCTAATTTTCCACATCCTTGCCAACATGTGATACTGTAAAATTTTTTATTATAGCCATCTTAACAGGTATAAAGTGATATTTCATTAGTTTGGATTTTATTTTACTATGATTAATACTTTGAGCATTTTTTCATGTACTTACTGGCCATTTGTATGTCTGTTTTGAAAAAAATATCTATTAAAAATGTTTGCCCACTTTTTAACTGGGTCGTATGTCTTTTTGTTATAGAGTTGTAAAAGGTATTTATATATTCTGGATACATGTTCCTTCTCAAATATATGCCCAAATATTTTCTACCATTCTGCAGATTGTATTTTTACTTTGTTGATAGCATCCTTAAAAGCACAAAAGTTTTTAATTTTAATGAATTCCACCTTACCAATCTTGTCTTCTATTGCTTGTGCTTTTGATATTGTCTCTAAGAGATCAATGCATAAACCTATGTCATGAAGACTAACTCCTATGTTTTCTTCTGAGTCCACAACATTTTTCACGGTCTGCCTGAGGCACTGCTTGTAGTGACTACTATGAGTCCTCCTACAGGACTATCCTCAAAAACTCATTTTGGTTACAAAGATAATGTAAGCTCTTTGTGGTCTCTTTTGGGTTATCTAAGATCCTGGGGCCAGACTGGCCTCTTACTTTTTCTCTGCCTTGGACTTGCACCCTCTATATCCCATAATCTGTCAAGTAGATTGGGATGAAGAGCCCTGGTTTCCACCAGGATGGACACGACTCTGGCCATGGCAAAAGAAACACAGAAGGGGTCCTAGTCTTGATGAATGTAAACTGAACATGTTGAAGATGGGCTCAAAGTGTATAAGGAACCTGTTCTGGGTTCTGGTGCCAAGACCAGTGGATCCCCCTCATTCCCATTTTTCTCTTTCCTGTCACTCTGCACTTTTCCCATTTTTACTGTGAATCCCTGCTTATGGCTGGGCCCCACCTCTCTGATACCCACTACTCTGCTCAATATGATGTCCCCTCAATAAGACATATTTTTAAATAATACCTTAATACCAGCTCCTCAGTTGTATTTGGATTTCCTGGGGCCTGACACACGGCTCTGCACAGCACTTGCTAGCCGGCAACAACCAAGGCCCTGCTGAAACCTGTTTACAGAGGAGTTGGAGGCTCTTCCTCTCCTCCCCGCCTATGCCCTGTGCTGTGTCCTTGTCTCTGGTGGAGCCTTCCTTACTCTGTGGCCTGGCTGCACCCAACCATGCACAGCAGGCCCTTCTTCACAATAATTCTGCCCACGGCCCCCAACAATCCCTTGGACCTATTTCTGGGAGTATCATTCACACATTTCTAATGAAGCCACCCCTTCTCACCAAGCAAAACACTCAACCAACATTTCTCTGCTTTCAGGTTATTGGCATGGAGTGGAGAATGGGGAGGCCCCTCCCAAGCAGGGTATTTCTGAAAGAATGCCACAGGTCAAGTTCTCTGGCAGATCCTTCTACCCAGAGGGCTAACACTTGTGACATGTGTGGCCCATTTTTGAAAGCCATTTTGCTTGTGGCTGAGCATCAAGGAAAACATCCTGAAGAGAAACCCTTTATGTGTGCAGCATGTGGTAGAAACTTTTGGTTCAGTACAAAACTTCACCAGCACCAGAAGGAACACAGTGGAGAGAAACCCTTTATATGGGACAAGGACTCGTCTGTGGAGAACTCTACAGTCTACTTGTCAGAGAAGCCCTTCACTCGCAGGGAGGGTGAAAATGACGTGCTAGACAGCCATGACCTCTTTCAGCACCATGCCATTTATAGTGAGGGGAAACCACACAGGAGCACGGCGTATGTGGAGGATTTCTCATACAACTGCTTTTTTGGGCAGCTCCCCAGAGTCCACACCACACAGAAGCTCTTCAAGTGCAGAGACTGTGGAAAAACCTTCCTGAAGAGTTCTGCCCTCCTGAACCACCTGAGAACTCACTCTCAAGGGAGATTCATTAGATACCCAGCAGGCAGTAGTTCCTTTAAGCAGAAATCAACCCTTTTTTATCACCCAACATTTCACACTGGAGAAGCATCCCACACACGTAAGGACTGTGGAAAGATTTTTGGTCACCCATCTAAACTGAAGAAGCACCGGAAATTTCACATTGGACTAAACATGAGTGCAGTGAATGTGGGAAAACCTTCAGCAACAAACTCACACTTGTTCATCACCAGAGAATTCACACAGGAGAAAGGCCTTACGAATGCAGTGAACGTGGGAAAGCCTTCAATAACAGATCACACCTGATTTGGCACGAGAAAATTCATTCTGGAGAAAGGCCTTTTAAATGCAACACATGTGGGAAAGGCTTTAGCCAAAGCTCCAATTTCCTTTGGCACCAGAAAGTTCATACCCAAGTAAGGCCTTATGAGTGCAGCCAATGTGGAAAAGCCTTTAGCAATAATTGTAACCTTGCTCAACATCAGAAAGTTCATACAGGAGAATGACCTTTTGAGTTGCAGTGTATGTGGAAGAGACTTTAGTCAAAGTTCCCACCTCCTTCAACATCAGAAAGTTCACACTGGAGAACGGCCTTTTGAGTGCACTGACTATGGAAAAGCCTTCAGCAATAGTTCCATCCTCATTCAGCACCAAAAAGTACACACTGAACAAAGGCCTTATGAGTGCAGTGAATGTAGAAAAGCCTTCAGCTGCACCTCCAGCCTGATTCAGCATTGGAGAATTCACACTGGAGAAAGGCCTTATGAGTGCAACGAATGTGGGAAAGCTTTTGCTCACAGCTCCAGCCTCATCGAGCACTGGCAAGTTTACACAAGAGAAAGGCCTTATGAGTGCAGTGAATGTGGTAAGTTCTTTAGCCAAAACTCCATTCTTATTAAACATCAGAAAGTTCACACAGGAGAAAGGCCTTATGAGTGCAGCGAATGTGGGAAATTCTTTAGCCGAAAGTCCAGCCTCATTTATCACTGGAGAGTTCAGACTGGAGAAAGACCTTATGAATACAGTGAATGTGAAAGAGCCTTCAGCAATAACTCCCACCTGGTTCGTCACCAGAGAGTTCACACACAAGAAAGGCCCTATGAGTGCAGCCAGTGTGGGAAAGCCTTCAGTGAAAGATCCATACTTGTTCGGCACCAGGTAGTTCACACCAGAGAAAGGACTTATGAATGCAACCAATGTGGAAAGATCTTTAGCCGTCTTTGCAACCTTGCTCAGCATAAAAGGATTCATACCCCAAAGAAGCCCATGAATAGTCTGTGAAAAAAACCTCTGAACAAGTCAACCTTCATCCACCAGAACACCTACCTCAGAGAAATTACCTTCTTGTATCATTATTGTGGAAAAACCTGCAGAAGCTCCTTTACCCTTTTTAAGACCAACCAAAAAACCTGGGCAGAGCTATCTCACCCCTGGGGTATAAGACAGAAAACCACAACCTCTCTCCATCCTGGCTGAATCCAAATATCTGTAGCAGTCATCTCCATGTGCACAGCAAAAAGTTCCCTGTATGTCCTCCCCCCTCCTGGAGGGAATCGGGATTGTCCTGGACTTACTGAAAATGGCTTCTTTCCCATGGCTTCCAAGAGAAGCAGTGAAGTGGCCCAGTGCTGACCAAGGTGTCTTGAGGGGTGTCCAATTCAGGCTTCTTGGGAATATGGTCAAGTCTGTATGTAAGCTCCATGAGATATATAGTGAACCTGCAAATGATCCTGCCCTGGAACCATCTACTTTGGTCTGCTCTGTATTGTTTGAAAATAAAGACTTTCTGGATTCAGTCCTCTTTAATCTTGGGGGTTCTGTTGGGAAAGGTCAAGAAGTGAGTCACTTTCAGCCTGCAGTGGGGAACGGCTCCTGGGACACTGCCCCAGAGCAGAGTGGGAAGGCAGAGTCGTACCCTGTCCTGCTGTGGCCTTCTGAGCATTGCTGTCTGAGGACTGGGAAAGACTGCAGGGGTCTGTGGCCTGAACATAGAATTCCGTGTTTCAGTTACCTGAGGGCTCAGAACTCACCTGAGGAAGGAGAACATTAGTCTGCAACACTAAAGTCATCTGTTGGATAAGGAGGCAGGTCCCTGATTTCCAGCAGAGGTCTGAGTTTCCCCAGCTGAGGGGAAGCTACCTTCTGGTTCCTAGACAGGAACTGTGACCCTGGGCCCAGTGGTGCCAGATATGGATAGAGGAACACTGGCTGAGAGGTCACAGAGTTGGGGGGCCTGGTAAACGATGGGGGATATGTCCCAAACAAAAGAGCAGCTACGTTTCTCCAACGACCATGGCTGTGTGGGCTTGGTATGCATGCAGAGCTCCAGACTTGTGTATCTCCCATGGCTCAGGCCACAGGCAAAGCAAATACATGCAATTTTGTATGCATTTACTTCTCTTGAGCTGTTTCTTGGCAATGTATCCCGCCCCCCAACCTCCACCCCCAGGCAAGAACTCAGGATTGAGAGAATAGTCTTTAATCCAGGAAGGTGGTTGTGGTAACCTGGCCAGAGTTTCTGGTCATGCTAACACAGACAGCTTTGATGTCTCCACAGTGTGCTGCCCCATTTTTTATATATGGTTTTATTACAGTTTGCTTCCCCAACTTAACATGTTTGCTAGATTTGGTATTTCAGAACTAGCTTGAGATCTGGAATCTTGTGGAATCTGGTGTTTTAATGTTTGATACCTATTTTAAAAAATCTTACTATGTGAGTTCAGCAAGGTCTACATGTGAGCTGTTGATGTTTCTCAGGGATACCAATTCTGACTTCCAGGTGAGGGTGTACCCCTCATGGGAGAACTGGCTGGGATGTGAACGGGAATCCCCATAGAGGGGCCTGGGCTCACAAAACTAAATATAGGTGCCAGAGGCCACTGCTTCTGCCACCTCGGTCCCAGGTACCTCTGCTCTCCCTTGCCCCTGTGGAATGTTACCTATTGGGCTCAACAACAGTGTGTGCGACTGGTCCATCCTCACTCTGACACCGGCACCTTTGGCCAGCCAGAGATCACAGGGAGTCTTTCCTGGCTGAGCACAGGTAAAATATCCCAGGTATGTTGTAGCCCTACATGTGGGACTGGATCAAACATTCACCAGGAACAGCACCATCACAGTGGAGAAAGTTTTCCAGATGTGACAATGTGGGGATTCATTTTGTAAGGAACATTTTCCTGTGTATGCACAGCGGGGCACCTGAGGGCCCCCACTGAGGAGACTCTCTAAACACTTGGCATGCAGAAAGGCCTTCAGGAAGAGAGCAACCCTTACCAATAGCTAAAAATTCACACTAGAGAAACATCCCCTGTGTAAGGTATTTGGAAGCACTTCAGTCACCTCTCCCATGTGTGAAGGCAGAAAAAAGTTCTGACTGGAAAAAGATATCACAATTGGAGTGAAAATAGGAAGGTCTTCAGCCACAAAGACACCCTTTCCATCATCAGAGAATTCACAACAGAGAGTGGACTTATAAGGGCCACGAATGTGGAAAAGTCTTTACCCAGAGCTCCCAGGGTGCCAGGCAGATCTATGTCACTGCTGGATGACGCTGCAGAAGCCATCTGTAGTAATTATCTATTGCTGTGTAATAAATGACCCAAAACATAGCGGCTTGAGATATTTACTATCTCGGTCTCTTTAGGTCTGGAATCTGGGCGCAGCTTAGCTGAATCCTCTGCTTCAAGGTCTCTTGTGTTGCTGACACCAGTCAGCTGGGGCTGTGGTCATCTGAAGGCTCAGATGGGGAAGAAGCCAATTCCAAGCTCATTCACTTGGCTGGTGGCAGGATTCAGTTCCTTGTGGGCTACTGGACGCAGGGACTGTCTGCCTGTTCAGAGGCCACTCTCAGTTCCTTGACACATGGGCCTAACATGGCAGTTGCTTTATCCAAACTTGCAAGCTGAGAAGAAAATAGAGAATACCAATAAGACAGAAGTCACTGTCATTTGTAACCTAATATTAGAAGTGACATCCCATCCCCTTTGCTGTATTCTGTTTGTTAGAAGCAAGTTAACTGGTCCAGCCCATACTCAGGAGGAGGGAATTACAGAAATGCACAAATACCAAAGGGCGGCAATCATTAGGAGTCATGTCAGAAGCTGTCTACCACACCACCTCACTTCTACCAGCTTGCAAAACTCCACATACCAGCCTATTAACACCGTGCATTGGTGAGTGAACACACTAATGCAGTGTTAATAATGGGGAAACTGTATGTGTTGAGAAGGTATATGGAAACTATTTTCTGCACGATGTCTTTGTAAATCTACAAATTCTCTAATAAAATATATCTTTTAAAATCTGTACACAAATGTAGCGATATACAAAAACTGGAAATGACCCAAATGTCCTTCAATATGTGGATGGTTAAACTGTGGTCCAGCCATACCAGTGAATTACCACTCAGCACCACGGAGAAATGGACAATTGACACATGCAACAACTGGGACTTCTAGGGAATGATGTTGAGTGAAAAGAGCTCACCTCAAAAGGTCACAGACTGCCTGATTCCAGTTATATAACATTCTCAAAAAGAGAAAATCCTGGAGGTGAGCAAAGTGGTGGTTGTCAGGGGTTAGGGATTGAGGGGTTGCTATAAAGGGTAGCATGAGGGAGATCTTTGTGGTGTTTGAACAGTTCTGTTTCTTGATTATGATGGCAGTTACATGAAGCTACACAGAAGAAATTGTACAGAACTGCGCATACACACACAGTGTGCATGTGTAACTGGTGGAACATGAATCATTTCTGTGGGTTACTAAAAAAAGTAGAACCATTTTAATAATAACCCTAAAATAATAAATTTTTTAAAAAATGTCAAAAACTATACCAAAAAAACCACCATGCTAAAGTTTCAGTCAATACAAGGTAAAAGCCAGTCACGGTGGCTACCTGAATCCTCGGGGGACAGACGAGGGCAGACCCAAAGTTCCTGAAATGCAGAGAATTGAGAGGGGCCTCAGTCTATACCCACCAAGAACACCCTGCCTGAGCCCCTGTCACAGTTGCCAGTTTACATCTGTTTGTGTCATTTCTTGAGGAATACCTGACCCACTACCAGAACACTGGCTCCAAGAGGGGGTCCCTGGGCCTTCTGTCCCCTGCTGGGGCACAGCAGTCAGAGCACACAACAAATGCAGAAGTGCCTTGGGACAAATATGTGAGTAACTTAGGTAGCTTGCCTAAGTGCAGAAAAAGGGGTCCACCACTCTCAGGTTCCTGCTCTCTTCCCCAAGAATCAGTTACAATGATGAGGCTGAGGTCTGGGCCCAGGAGAGATTCTGCAGAGTAGCCAAACATTCATTCAACAAATATTCCCCAAAGCCCCACTGTGTGCCAGGCCTTTGGCTGAGTTCTGGGGAAGACGCAGCAGGGACAGGCCTGATCCCTACCCACCCTTCAGCGCAGTTTGATGTGCAGTATAGACACTTAACACATAAACAGATCAAAGAACAGGGTAATTGCAGATAATGGCTAAATCTCTAAAAGAAATGAGAAGTGACAAAAAGTGATGAACACTCTTCAGACTAGTGGTCAGGAAGACGCTGATGAGATTTCTCCAGAGAAACTGTTCCAGGCAGAGGGACCTGCACTGCAAAGGCCCTGGGACAAAGTGAGCCTGTGCCCCACAGAGGGGGAGAGAAGCAGGCAATGGGACCAGGAAACGGGTCCCACTGGCTCCTATAAACTGGGGTGAGGAGCGTGGATTATTCGAAGCCAGAGGGCACTCCATGAGACGGGATCACTGCTCCGAGAGGGCCTGGGCTGCGCATGGTGAAGTGGAGGCTGAGGCTGACTTCTGTGGCAGGTGCTCTGCTGTCCGGGGCTTCACGAGTCAGGGAAGGACAATTCAGAGTAAGAAGCAGAGTGCATGATACGATCAGTGTCTATGTTGGTGGAATCTGAGTATCAACAGCCTGAGCATGGCTCTGATTCTGCCCTTGAGTGTGTAGACAAGTCTGTCTGGGTCTTTAACAGAGACAAATATATCCCTCAGTTTTGAAACATTCAGATGTGCAGATACATCACCAGGACAACTTAGGGGGCAGAGCGCTGGTGTCAGGCCTGATATCAAGGCATCCAGGACAGAGCAAGAGGAGAAATGTCAACTCCAAAAGCAATCAAGGAGTCTCCATGAAGAGGGGCCATCTTAGTTGTTGAAGGGGTGTCAGTGGGGAAGAGAGGAATGGGGTGACGCATCTGATGGGCTGAGGGAACAGGAACATTCTAGGGTCAGGGAACCACAGAGTGGATTCCAGAGGAGTGACCACTGGCTAGGGCAAAGGACATAATCTCGGGGCAGTCACAATGGAGGCTGCAATAATGGGCTGATGCCACCCACCTGCCAAGCAAAGTTTGGGCCAAAAGTAATGGGTAAGCTTCACACCAACTGGTACCCTGGGCAAGTCAAAGGGTCAGAGCCACGAGGCCTTTGTTCAGAATGTTCTGCTATCACCAGGGCAATGCTACCCAATGCCCCTCCCCACAGGTGGTCTGCTGGGGAACTGAACCCCAGTGGGGGGTCCAGAAGGCAGATTCAGAGTAAGAGCAAGAGGAACTTTCACCCATGTGCTGGAGGCCATTTTGTGAGATCCAACCATGGCCACCCACACAGGGTACAAGGGTTTGAGCGCTAATGGCCAACCTCTACTTGATTCCCACTTGCCCAGTGGCCTGAGTCCCACACAGCACAGCTGGACTTTAATTCTGCTCCTACACAGACCCCCATGTTGGAGACAGAATTTTACATCCAAGGACAATCAGCTGAACATGCTAGGGGTGGGCACACGCTTTACGATGCTGGGGAGAAACTGAGTAGACCAGCCACTAATTCCCTTGGCAAATTGGCCTGGGGTTCTACTCCCAGGCATAGGGTGGGGAGAAGGATCACCTCAGGTAGAGGCACCAGGGACCGAACTCCACCACACACTCAAGTCTAGGGTGACCTGCTCTCTCCACACTTGCCTCCTAGGAAACAGGCTCTTCTTGTCTCTATTTGTCAAGGAGCCACCAGGGACACAGCTACAGCCAAAATACAGGTTTTACTCAACTGACATTTTATTTGTCTTGCGGAACTCATTTCCAAAATTTATAAAATCAGAAGGTTCCACAAACCAGAAGTATCATGTGATGATAACCAAAGACACCAGGAGAACTTGGCTGGGTCACAAAAGCTTGCAGGACCTCCCTTCTTCAGCCTTGGGGTGATGGCCATGAGGTGAATAGCCCAGGAATGTATAGGAATCCAAAAAACCTTTAGATTATTTGCTCTGACAGTGCTAGACAACAGGTCTGCAATTCCTGAGAAGTTCTGCACAACCTCACACTGTGAAACCATAGTTCCTGGAACATCCAAGGATACCCCTGTAGAACAACTCCACCTCCTAGTTTACCAGATTCCCCCCACTCTATATCACTTCACACACAGAGTTTCTATGCCCACTCACTCTTCCCACTGACCCCTGTAGGTCTTACAACCACTCACACCTACCTTCCATACTCTAGATTTCAAAGGACAAGGCTTCTGAGCAGATTCTTGGAGCCGACTTCCAATGACCAATGCTGCAGACTGTGAAACATCCTGGGGAATAAGGGACCAAACTCTTTCTGTGCCCAGGCATACTGGAGGATCTCACACCAACTATTCCATTCTTCAGGGTGACCTCTGAGCCTAAAGATAATCCTGATGCCCAGGTTACAAGATTCACCCATAAAACCTTTCAGGTTTTCTCTGGAGGCCTTAGGCACTGATGAAAATTAGGCCAGAACTTGAGTGCGATGTCACCCTGCTGTGCCCTCCGAGGCAGACAAAGGCAGGAACCCCATAGAAGTCATATCCTTCATTCAGGCTGGCAGGATCCAATTCTATTCTCAACCCCTCCACACAGGAAACAGAACCCCCAGTATTAGAGGTGGCTTAAATGAAAGCCTTTATCATCACACATTTTAGAGCAGTGTGAGACAGTCTGTTCCAGAGCTGAACAAATCCATGGCAGGTACTACGTGTAGTGTCAATGTGTATAAAAAAAAGACAGATCTTCTCTGGAAGGCCCCAGCAGACACTAGCTCAGGTCCTCCTGGCCAGAGCTGGTTCACGTTCATGCCTAAACCAGTCAGTAGGGCAGGAATGAGGCCTCCCTCTGGGCTCAACCACTTTTGACTCTCTCCTGGGTATAGGAGAGCACCAAAGTCTACCTTTTCCAGGGATGCTGGGGGTAACTAGATCACACTGTGGGCACCTGCCAGGTAGTAATGGTGGGATGGCTTCTCCAACTGGCACTGGCAGTGACGTAACACTGCCAAAGGCCCTGGGCAGGTCAGAAAGTACAATGTAACTCCTGAAAGTTACCCTCAGACCTGAACTCGGGGGGACTCTCCCCAGGGCAGGGTTGGGATATACAAGGTTTATCTTCTGTCACACAGCACCCTCACGAGGATTAGTCTCCTTGATCACTTTTCTGGAGTGAGACCTTTCATGGTGAACAAGGTGATGTCCATGACTAAGGATATTCTTGCATTCCTGTCCTTCTAAGGCCTTTTTCCAGTGTGGACTTTCCTGTGCTGAAGGAGGGTAGAACTATGTTTGAAGGCTTTCCCACATTCTGTACACTCATAGGATCTCTCTTCAGTATGAAATTGCTGGTGTCGATTGCGGTATGACCTGGTAGTAAAGGCTTTCCCACATAAGCTACATTCATAGGGCCGTTCTCCAGTGTGAACCTTCCAGTGCTGATACAGGCCAGAGCGGGTTACGTAGGTTTTCCCACATTGATTGCATTGAAAAGGCCTTTCTCCAGTGTGAACTCTCTGGTGAAGAATGAAGCTATTGTTGTATTTAAAGAACTTCCCACATTCCCTGCACTCATAGGGCCTTTCTCCACTGTGAACTTTCCGGTGCCGAGTGAGGGTAGACAGAACGCTGAAAGCTTTCCCACATTTGCTACACTCATAAGGCCTTTCTCCTGTGTGAATTCTTTGGTGCAGAATAAGTGCATCTTTGCGGTTGAAGGTTTTCCCACATTCACCACACTTGTAAGGTTTTATTCCAGTGTGGACTTTCTGGTGCTTCCTCAGTTTAGATGGGTAACTGAAGGCCTTCCCACACTCGTTACACACATGGGTTGTTTCTCCAGTGTAACTTTTTCTGTGATTAACAAGGGTGGATTTTTCCTTGAAGACATTTTCATCTGCTGGACATTTAAAGCTTCTCTCTTCAAAATGAGTTAGCAGGTGGTCAAGGAGAGTGAAGGCCTTCAGGAAGGCTTTCCCACAGTTACTGCACCTGAAGGGCTTATGTCCAGCATAGACTCCCTGTTGCAGTCCAAGTCTGGAGCTGGATGGGAAGGCCTCCCCATACTCAGTGCTCTGGTGCTGCTTCCCCCTATTGTGACTGGCCTGAAGATGGAGGAGGCCCAAGGTGGCCAGGACATCCTTCCTAGACTTCCCACACATAAAGGGATTCTTTGACAGATGTACTCTACAGCTCTTCACTCGCTCGGTAGGGATCTCCTCATCCTCCACTCCACACAGACAGCCTGAAAGCAGAGAAGTGTCGATTAATAAGCACTGGATTGGGGTGGAGGTGGGGCTTGATCACCAATGCATGCCAGCTATACCCAGGAAGAAATTGATGAGGCTGGGAGAGGAAATACTGGCCCAGGAGAACAGGGCTTTGCCAGACCACAGAATGGAGAAGATAAGGAATGAGGACACAAAGATGGGACGAGCGTGGGGCCTTACAGTTAGAGTCTCCAAGTCACTCCTCAGCAAAGGGTTTCAGCAGGGCCTTGACTGTTGGTGACAGATGAGTGCTGTGCAGGGAGGTGTGATCAGTCCTATGAAAAACAGAGCTGCAACAGAGTAGCTGGTGTTCAAGTATTATTTAGGGTATGTGCACATCTCATGTCACACACAGAGTAGATCGATTCTGGAGAGCTCTGCAGAGGCACACAGATTGGGAAGTGGCAAGATACACAGGTCAAGGTAGGGCCACTGAGGGCCTGAGAGTCATAATGGGGTCCAAAAAGGAGAAGAAGTGGGAATAAGTCTCTGACCTCAGCAACAGAACACCAGCACACACAGGTACCCAACATGCCTTGAGCCTACCCTAAACCAAGGTATCCCCCAGCTCTCGCTTATCAAAACTAGGATTACCCTGGCCTCTGCCCTACCAACAGGAGTCATATCCACCACCCCAGGCTCCCCATCACCCTTCAAATGGGCAACCACATAGGTCCTGGTAGGTACAAGTCCTGGGGGCGGAGGGACTAACAGGCCAACCCAAGCCAAGGCTGTAACACCCCGTTGCACACCACAGGGAGCTCATGTCATCGTGACAAACAAGAAAACTGAATACTAAAAAATAAACTGCCTGTGATGAAAAACAGAATGAAAGGGAAAGACAGACAATTCAACAATAAAAGCTGGAGTCTTCAACTTCCCATTTTCCAAAATGGACAGAACCAATAGGCAGAAAATCAAGGACACAGCGGACTTAAACAGCACTAAAAACTATCGCAACTGAAAAGACACCTATAGAACACTCCATCCAACAACAGAATACACATTCTTCTCAAGTGCACACAGAACAGTCTCTTACAATAGACCATTTGCTAGGTCATAAAACAAGCCTCACCAATTTCAAAGGATTGAAATTATACGAAGTATGTTCTCCAGCTACAATGGAAATAAATTTGGAAACATTAAATAAATTTGAAAAACTCAAAAACGTGGAATTAAACTGCACATTCCTAAATAACCGATGGGTCAAAGAAAAATGCATGAGAAAATTTAGAATCAAATTTGAGACGAATAAAAAGGAAAACATTATATACCCAAACTTATGGGATGCGTAGGGCAGTGCTTAGAGGAAAATTTGCAGCTACAAACACACATATCAAAAGATTTCAAATAAAAACTTTCCATCTTAAGAATCTAAAAAATAAGGGTAAATTAAAACTTATAGCAAGCAGAAGGGAGAAAATAAAAATTAGAGTTGAACTATATGAAATAGGCAATAACATTAGAGGCAGGCCCCAATAAAGATGGCAGAGTAAGACACTTCAGGGCTCTGTCCCCCCACGGAAGCTCTGAATGTCAAGAATTGGCAGAAACACCTTTCTCAAATCTCTAGAAAACAGCAATAACGGGAGGTGCCGAATCAAGAAAAAGCTACTTAAAGGCAGTAAGACGCCACGACACCCCAGCTGGCCTCCCCGCTCACTGGCTCAGCAGAGCCAGCCCGCACTCCCAGAGCAGATCCCCGGGCCCAGTTCCAAAGGGAGCAGGCTGACTCTCATGTATACACTGGGAGCACGGATGTCAGCCCAGCCTGCCTACTGATGGCCAGAGGGACCTGCTGCCCAGAACTCGCCCTGCAGATAGAAGCTGACTCACAGAGCTCTCCTCCTACAGGAGGCTGTGGGAAAACAGCCAAATGGCTGCCTGGGGCAAGAGACACTGCTGGCTGTAGGACACAGAGGCAGTGCCTGAGATTGTGAAAAAACTTGTTTAGGGAAGAAAGGACATTCTTATCGGTGTAAATGGGGGAATTCTTACCACCATGGGTTCATGCCCAAGACAAGATATATGTGCAGAAAGCACCAGGGAGACCCCCATGCTTTGGCCTGAAGCTAATCTCTAAATTCATTTTATGGATAAGCTTTGAAGGAAAGCATGCACACAGATCAATCTGTAAAGACTGGGAGAGATGTTTTCTTTTACGCCTTCTTTTATTTATTTATTTTTGTTAGGTCCTGGAATCCAAGGAAAGCTTTATCATAACACTACCTGATACAAACTTAAGGAACAGAAGGCTAAGAGTCTCAATTCCAGTGGTAAAAAACTGAAATACAAAAATGTCCAAGTTGCAAAAAAGATTACAAAACATACAAAGAAAGAGGAAGTAACTGCCTAGGCAAAGGAGAGCATTAAAGTATTAGAAACCATCAATGAGGAGGACCAGACCTGGGACATACAAGTCCAAGATGGTCCTAAATATCCTCAGAGAGCTAAAGGAAAATATGGACAAAGGACTAAAGGAAATCAGGAAAACAATCGATGAACACAAAGAGAGTATCAATAGAAAGGCAGAAATTATGAAAAGGAACCAGACAGAGCTGAAGACTACGGTATCAGAAATTAAAAATTCCTTACAGGGATTCAATAGCAGGTAGGAGTTGGAAGAAGAAAGAATTAGAGATATTGAAGATAAAATTGAAATCATCCAGTCTAAGGAACATAAAGAGGAAAGAATGAAGAAATGTGAACTGTCTAGGAAGCTGTGGGACACAATCTAGTGTACCAATATACGTGTTGTAGGAGTCACAGAAGAAGAAATAGGGGCAGAGAGAGTATTCAAAGAAATAAAGGCTGAAAACATCTCAAATTTAACAAAAGACATCCAAGATGCTCAAAGAACTCCAAGCAGGATAACCCCCAAAAGACTCACACCATGCCATGTTATAATAAAATTGTCAAATGGCAAAGATAAAGAGAGAATTCTGAAAGCAGCAAGAGGGAAGCAACCTTCCATTACTAGAAGGAAGGACTAGAATATGTCATGTTCAGGGGAGCCTCAAAATGATTAAATGCCTATTTCTCATTGCAAACCAAGGCAACAACAAGGCAACAAGGCAGGGAGATGACATATTTTAAATGCTGAAAGCAAAAAATTGCTGACCCAAAATTCTATCTGGCAAAACTGTCTTTCAAAAATTAGGCAGTTTTCTCTCTAAGCCAACTCGGCAGGTAAACTTACTGCCCTCCCCTCTAAGTGGGACATGACTCCCAGGAATGAACCTGGCCCTGGCATCATGGGACTGAGAAAGTCTTTGGACCAAAAGAGGGAAAAGAAATGAAACAAAATAAAGTTTCAATGGCTGAGAGATTTCAAATGGAGTCCAGAGGTCATTCTGGGGGTTATTCTTATGCATTATATAGATATCCCTTTTCAGTTTTTATTGTATTGGGATAGAAGGAAATACCAGAAACTGTTGAACTGCAACCCAGTAGCCTTGATTCTTGAAGACGAATATATAACTATATAGCTTACACGGTGTGACTGTGTGATTGTGAAAATTTTGTGTCTCCCACTCCCTTTTATCCAGTGTATGGACAGATGAGTAGAAAAATGGGAACAAAAATTAAATGTACAATACAGGGGATGGGATGTTCTGGGTGTTTTTCTTTACTTATATTTTTATTCTTGTTTTTATTTATTTATTTATTTTTGGAGCAATGAAAATGTTCAAAAATTGATTTTGGTGATGAATGTACAACTATATGTTGGTTCTGTGAACAACTGATTCTACACTGAGAATGACTGTAGGGTATGTGAATGTATCTCAGTAAAACTGAATTGGAAAAAAAAATTAGGCAGTGATTAAGACATTCCCAGATAAACAAAACTGTGGGACTTCATTACTACTACACCCACCCCACAAGAAATACTAAAGGTAGTTCTACAGGTTGAAAGGAAAGGGCCCTAGACTATTGACTGAAGACACATAAAGAAATAAAGATCTCCAATAAAGATAATGACATGGGTAAATATAAACACTAGTACTACTGCATTTTTTATTTGTAACTACATTGTTTTACTTCCTTCAGGATCTAAAAGGTAAATGCATAAAATGCAATGATAAATCATAATGTATAAATACGTAATTTGTGGCAAGAAGTACATAAAGGTGGGAGGACATACAGGAGGTGTATAGGAACATAGTTTATTTATGCTACTGAAGTTAAGTTAATAAATCAAACAAGATTGTTACAGATTTGGGATGTTAAATTTAAGTCCTATGGTAACTACAAGAAAATAGAGAATAAGCAAACTCCTAGAGACACAAAGTAGAGTACTGGTTACCAGGGGTGGGAGGGCAGGGGCAATGGGGAGTTAATACAAAATGAGTATAGGGTTTCTGTTTGGGGTGAAGGGAAGGTTCTGGTAATGGATAGTTCTGAAAGCACTGCAACATTGTAAATGTGATTAATTCCACTGAATGGTATGTTTGATAGGGGTTGGGCTGGGAAGATTAATGTTGTGTATATGTTTTCACAATTTATTAAAAAAAAAAAAGGAAAGATAAACTAACGAAATAATGATAATTAAACACAACACAAGATACTGAATGGGATCTAAGTGTGGAGGAGAAAAGGCTCAAAAGGACATTATTGGGACATCAAAAAAAATGGAAATATAGAATGTAAGCTTTATGTCAACATAAAATATCTTGAACTTGATAACTGCAGTTAAGATGATTACATAAGGGTATATCCTTGTTTACAGGAAATGTACATGGAAGTATTGAATGATCTAGGATTATGATGTGTGCAACCTGCTATCAAATTTTCACAAAACAGAAAGAATGATATAACAAAAGTAGCAAAACATTAAAATTGGATCAGGATATCTAGATGGTGGGGGTATGCTGAAGTTCTTTTTATGGGGTTTGTATTATTTTTGCCACTGTCCTATAAATTTGAAATTATTTCAAAATACAGTTTTTAAAAAAGAGTAAACTAATAAACCAAAAGTTGTTTCTCTAAAAGATCAACAAAATTTGCAGAACTTTACATAGACTTACCAAGGGGAGAAAAAAGATAGAAAACTCAACTTACTACAAGTAGAAATAAAAAAGGGTACATCACTACTGACTTCACAGAAACAAAAGGAACTGTAATGAAATACTACAAACTGTATGCCAACAAATTACATAACTTAGATGACAAATACCTAGAAAGACATAAACTACCTAACTGACTCAAAAAGAAATAGAAAATCTGAATACACTTATACCAAATTTACAAATAAATTTCTTTTTTCTGTAGGAAAAAAAGAGAGAGTCTTCTCAAAAAGAAAAGCTCAGGCCCAGATGGCTAAATTCTCTGAAAGCTTAAATAGGAAATAACAGCAGTCCTTCACAGACTCCTCCAGAAAAAGGAAAAAGTGGAAACACTTCCAAACTCATCCTATGATACCACTAATACCCTGATCCCCAAACCAGGCAAAGACATCACAAGAAAAGAAAACTATACCACAAGATAGCCTATGCATATAGATGTAAAAATTATCAATAAAATATTAGCAAACCACATTCAGCAATTTAAGAATTAAATACCATGACCAAGTGGGATTTATCCTAAGAATGCAAGGATCAATGTTTGAAAATCAGTTAATGTAATATACTATGCTAATGGAATAAAGGACAAAAAAACATTCAAATAGAGAAAAAAATGTTTAAGAAAATCCAACAAGCTTTTATGATAAAAGTACTCAACAAATTAGGAATAAAGGGAACTTTCTCACCTGAAAATGGCATCTACGGAAAACTTATGACTAATATCATCCTTAACAGTGAAAGACTGAAGGCTTTTCCCCAAAGACCAGGAACCAGACAAGGAGGTCCACTCTTGCCACTTCTATCTACTGGAGGTTCTCTCCAAGTCAGTTAGGAAGAAAAAGCAATTAAAAGCATCCAAATTAGAAAGGAAAAAGTAAATCTATCTCTATTCACAGATGACCTGATACAATATATGGACAATACCAAGGAATCCACTAAAAAAAAGAACTAAAAACAAGTATAGTGAGGCTGCAGAATACATTAATATACAAAAATAATGTGTATTTCTATACCATAGCAATGAAAAATTTAAGATGAAATTAAGAATCAGTTCCATTTACAGTAGCATCAAAATGAATAAAATCCTTAGGAATAAATTTAACAAAAAATGTGCAAAAATTATACACTGAAAATTACAAAACAATGTCATTTAACAAATCTTTCAATCTGTGTAATGGGGAAGTCTTTGCATTTAGATCTTCTTTACTTTTTCCAACATTTTGTACCCTTGCACAAAAAAAGTGCTGCCAACCCAACGCTGAGAGATGGTGTGGCCGGTGGCCACCCCAGTGCCTGGAGAGGAAGAGCCTTCACTGCGGTGTCGGGGAGAGGACAGGTGCTGAGCAAGTGCTCGGAAAGGGTGCGGCTGCTGCTCCATCAGCCCAGAGGCCAAAACATCAATCCACTCACTCTGAATTTATCATGAGCCAATACATTCCTGTGGTTAAGCCAACCCATTGTATGGTATTCGTTTTAGCAGCTAGGAAAACAAAACCCTTATATTGGAGGTCAGTTGATTTTTGATAAAGGTGCTAAGATAATTCATGGGGGGAAATAGTGTCTTACAAAAACGGCACAGGACAACTAACTAGCCATATGCAAAAGTATGAATTTGGACCCCTACCTCATAAGCACACAAAAATTAACTCAAAATGGATCACACACCTAAATGTAAGAGCTAAAATATAAAACTCTTAGAAGAAAGCATAGGTGTAAATCTTCATGATTTCTTAGATATGAGACCAAAACCACAAGTGGCAGAAGATTGATAGGCTAGGCTTGATGAAAATTACTGAGTTTTATGATTAAAGGACACCATCAAGAAAGTGCAAAGACAATCCACAGACTGGGAGAAAATATTTGCAAATCATGTGCCTGAGAGTGGATTTATATCCACAATACATAAAGAACTCTTACAACTCAATAATAAAACAACAAATAAGTCAATTAAAGAAAGGGCAAAGGGTCAGCAAAGACATTTCTCCAAAGATGTGACTGGTTAATAAATACATGAAAAGATGCTCAATATCATTAATTATTAGGGAAATGCAAATCACAGTGAGAAACCACTTCACACCCAATAGGATAGCTATAATCAAAAAGACATATAACAACAAATGAGGATGTCTATGCCTCAAATTATTGCTAGTGGGAATGTAAAATGGTGCGGCCACTTTGGACAACAGTCTGGCAGTTAATCAAAATGTCACATGGAGAGTCAACATATGACCCAGCAATCTCACTCCTAGGACTCTAATCCCAAGAAATGAAACTATATATATATAGTATGTATAGTGTATATGTGTGTGTATATATATATACACACACACACAAAGATCTCTACGCAAATATTCATAGCAGCATTATTCATGATAGTTGAAAAGTAGAAGTAACCCAAATGTCCATCAACTGATGAAGAGATAAATAAATAAAATGTGACACATCCAGAATGGATTATTTGTCAATCACAAGAATGAAGTACTGGTACATGCTACAACATGGGTGAACCTTGAAAATATTATGTTTAGTAAGAGAAGTCAGTTACAAAATACCATATGTTGTATAATTCCATTTATATGAAATGTCCAAAATAAGTACATCTATAAAGACAGAAAGTAGATGAGTGGTTGCCCATAGCTGTGAGGTGGGGGACAACTCAGGGAGGAATGGAGAGTGACTGACTTCTAATGGGTACAAGCGAGGTCTCTTTAGGGCAATAAAAATATTCTAAATTTGATTATGATAATAACTGTACAACTCTGTAAATACACTAAAAAACACTGACTTGTACATTTTGAACAATATAACTTATGGTATGTGAATTATATCTCAATAAAAAGTGAGCCACCTAGTAAGAACAGCCGAGAGGTCCCTGCAAAGAGTAACGGTGTTGGTGCTGGGATTTATGGCTTCGGTCTGGCACAAGGAGGGCCCTGCACAGAGGGACCAGAGAGATACAGAGCTGGGTAGGACCTATCCTGCAGACTGTGAAAACCTGACCCCCAAATCCTGACTCCCACCCCAAGGCCCTGGTATAACAGTCAGAGAGAGGCAGGGGAAATAACACATAGCTCAGCTCCAGCACCCACAGCATCGCCAACAGGGAACCTGTGAAGGAAGGAGTATCCATGGTCTGGCATTGGGATGGACAGAACTTCCCACGGAAAAAAGCACAGGTCAGACAGATCATTAGGGCAGGGCAGGAAGGCCTTACCCAGCGAGGCCATGAGCTCGAAGTTCTCCAGCATCACGTCGTGGTACAGGTGCCTCTGGGCTGCGTCAAGGAGCCCCCACTCCTCCTGGGAGAAGTACACGGCCACATCCTCAAAGGTCACTGGGCCCTGCAATGAGGGGTTCAGCCGAGCTTTGGGGTCAAGGCGTGGGCAGAGAAATGTACTGAAATATGGACAGATAAAAGCATCTAGGCCCCCAATTCACAGCTCATGGTCTAGCCACATCATCCACAGACATACTCTTTCGCTATGAGCCCCCAACCATTCCAAATAACCCATTCTCGTACCTCCCTCCACCCAGACCCCTATCTCAGAGGAAATGCTATGGCCACTGGTGCCTCGCTCTACTGGTGGTCCCAACGGACGCCACGTCTGGCCCACAGCAAATGACAGACAAGTGACCAGAGGACACACTCTCCACAACCTGCAACAACATCCCCCAACGCCAACACAATCCCGCAGTTCAACTCATAGGCGTCTCTCTGGCTTCTCCACATGCCACTCTGCACATGCTGTCCCGAGATTGTCCGGCGCAAGCAACCAGTGTGAGAATAAAATTAAGGTTAGCTTTCACACAAAGTGACACGGAATAGGGGAAATGGAGACTCAGGTGTAGAAGCTCCTGAAATAGCCTCCTAACTTTTCAGTGCCTTATATGGGCGTAACAGTTACAGTCAGGGGTGGAGACTCCTTTCAAGTTTGCACGGGAGACTTATTTCAAATGTTTCAAATTTGCGTGTGTTAGTTAGACCTGGCGAATAGGCTGTAGCCTCTGGAGTGCCCAGCCAATGGAGAAACAGGGGAGGCACCTGCTGTTAGGGTTAGGGAGGGAATAAACAGTGCTGTGTTCTATTGTTCCGGAGCCAACCACCATGTTTTTGCTGGGCGCCTGCTCTTGCAAGATCGTGAATAAAATATTTTCTTCTCCACAGTCGCGTGAGCGTTTATTCCTTTTCAAATATAGCGCTTGCTCTCATACCAGGATCCCATCCTGCCACAGTCCTGCCCCCACCTGACCTCCGCACCTGGACCTATCCCGAGCAGCCACACTCCAGCGGCCCAGAAACACAAACGAAACTCAGATCTCCGGCCCTCTTTGCGCACGCTGCTCCTTCACCTTCCAAGACCCTACTCACACCTCCCGAGGCACATTCAGAACCCAGATCCAGGAGCTGGGGATCCGGGTGAGGGGGCACGCGCCACTCACCTGCGTCGCCACGGCCATCGGAACCCGGGGGCGAAGCAGGGCGCGGACTCGGCGACACCACCAGCACCTCCTGTGCCGAGCGCGGTGACTCGTCTCCGCCGTGTAAAATGTGCCCAAAGGCTAGCGGTCTTCTCCGGGGCCGCAAGGACGGAGCGCGGGTGTGGAAACTCGAGACTCGTGGAGCCCGTTCCACAGTCGGCGACACCGAGTGTCAAGAAAGGAAAGGCGCGGGGAGGGCCTGCCTTTCTCCTCGGTCCATGTGATCTCCAGGAAAGCCGCTCCGGCCCGCACTCGGGTTTCCCCAGCCGCTGGGACCCTGGCACCAGCAGCAAAAAGAGGACACCAATGGCAACGCCAGAAGCCCCGCCCCATCCGTTGCTGCCGGAGCGGAAGCGCCCTGGCGTGGACTTTCATTGGCTCATCTCTGTCTCACTCTATGACATCATCCCTGAGCCGTTGCCTATGTGATCGAGTAGCATGCTCTTCACAAAGGCTGGACTCGCGCACTGACTACATTACCCAGAGGGCCCCACGCTGTGCGCCCACACCGACGTAGCCAATGACTGTCCAGTAGTGGAGCGTATGGGGGCTGGCCGCACAGGTAGGGGCGGGACTTCGGTCGTCGATCTCGGACCGCTGCTGAGGTGTCCGGTGCATCTTCCCACACCCTCCTGAAGTGCTGGATCTTCGGGCTGGAGAAGATGCCCTACCACCCTCCCCGCCTCGCGAGGGCTCCCCTGGTCCCTGGTGCTTGAGGCCAGGCCGAAAGAGGATTGCCCTAGAGCCGGGGGCGGTCTGGCGTGGGCAGAGGCCTCCCACACTCCCGTGAGAAGAGGCAAACAAGGTCCCCTAGATTGGAGCCCCGCTGGCGAGGAGACCTGGAGACTGGCCCAGGAAGGGCTTGTGGAGATGGGGCCGCATGGGCGTGGCGGGTGTGTGTGTGTGTGTGTGTCAGTGCAGTCTGAAAGCTGAGCCCGCTTTTCAGCCCCCTCTCCGTGGACATCATCTCCCACGGGAGCTCCCTCCCATCTTGTCCATGCAGGCAAACAACAAACATTCGTGGATGAAATAAACTTTCTGGCCAAGCAGAGTTTCTTGTCGCCCATTTTACAGAAGAGGGAACCGGGGTCTGGCTGGGACCCCTGAACACTGGCACTTCTGGCACCTCCAGCCACTGGAGCTGACCTGCTCCCAGGGAGTCGTTCACAGGCCCAGAGGCCATGGGTAGGGGGGTGTCGGTGCACTGGGGGTGGGCGGAGGGATGGCACAGCCCCAGGGACCCAGGGAGGAGGAGTTGGGCCAACGTGGGCGGGGAGGAGTCTGCCGTGGTCTTGGCCTGGGGTGGTTTCGGGGCTGTCCTTTTGGTCATGGGCAGTAGGCAGGCAAGCACTGAGGTAGTAATTGGCATTCAGGAATGCTCAGGGACCCGTGGGCTCTGTCATCAGCCTCGTTTTACAGGAGAGGAGACAGGCCACAGGCTCCTGGCTGGGAGGGTGGAGAAACTGGGTACCTGGGGACCGGGAGAGGGAGGTGGGGGGAGGGGTGAAGCTGGTTAGGTTGGGGGGAGAGCCCCAGTCTCTAACCCAACCACCACCTTGCTGCCCGAAGTCCCCCTGACTTTGCGCAGGCCGTGCCCCTGCCTCGTCAGTTGTCGTTTTTGCCATGGCACCTCCTGATCATCCTTGAGAACACAGTTCCGAGGTTCCTCATCCAGGCAGCCTTCTCTGGCCACCACCAGGCAAGCAGCATTTTCTCCTCCTGCTCACCATCATTCAGGGGCCCCTTCCTGACTCTCCTGTCAGAGCCAATCCAAGCCAAGTCCACTTCCATACCACCTAGCCCCCTGCCCAGAAGAGGGAAGGGATGAGGGTCCTATCTCTGGGACCCTGTAGACTCAATAATGGCCCCAAAGATATCCAGGTCCTAATCCTTGGAACCTGTAAACATTACCTTTTGTGGCAAATGGAGTTTGAAGATGTGGAGAGGTTATGCTGGATTATCCTAGTGGATACAACATAATCAGAGGAGTCCCATTATAAATGAAAGACGGAGGCGGGAGAGTCCAAGAGAGATCTGGAGATGCTATGGTGCTGGCTTTAGAGATAGAGGAATGGGCTGTGAGTCAAGGAATGCAGCGCTCAATGCTGGAGAAGCTAGGAACCAATTCTGCCTCCAGGATTTTCCAGCCTCCTGTCAACACCTTGACTGTAGCCCAGTCAATGATTTTGGACTTCTGGTCTCCAGGATTGTGAGGGAATAAATTTGTGTTTTAAGCTACCAAGTTGGGACAATTTTTACCATCCACCCTGCTCCTGTCCTTCTGGTGACTGGCTGCCCCATGAGCCAGCATGACAGTCCCAACCCCTGTGTGTGACATGGGCCAAGAACTGGTCTGGGAAGCCACTCCCTCCAGCACCCTGCTGCTCCTCCTCTGGCTTCCCACCTGTTCAGCAGCAACTCACACTGGACCTGGCCCTGCAGGCACACCTGGGACCGGAGTGGCTGGAAGCACAGGCACCCCGCAGGCCCAGGCTGCCTCTCGGTCACTCCCCCGACACCTGGTATGTAGGGCAACCGCTGCACGCCGGACACTGAGGACATGCACATAAACAAGAGAAGTCACATTTCTCTCTTGAAAATGCTGGGTGCCCCCCTCCAGCACACAGCATCCCCACCCTGGGCTGGGGGCTCCAGGAGCTGGGGGGGAGACAGGCTCGGGCCCTGCCTGAGCAGAGGGCGGCTGCCATCTACCCCACTTCTGACTAAACCAGGAAGTTTTCTAGGAGGAAGACAAGAACCCATGAGCCACCCTCCCTGGAGGCTGCTGTCCACTGGGAGGACAGCCAAGCTTCAGCTCGGGGGACAGCTGGAGGCGCTGGGGGTAGGGGTTAAGGGGAGCCCTGGAGAAGGAGGTGCTGGAGCTGGCCCTGAGAAATTAATGAGTGGGGAGAGAGGGATGGCAGGGGCTCTGGTGGCTGGGGAGTGGGGTCAGGATCCTAGGGGGAGGCTGCAGTGGTCCAGAAGCACCCCCCATCCCCACATCGCCTCCCACTGTCTGGCCCAGGGAGTGCCTTTGGTCACTCTCAGCTGTGGGGACCACAGCTGCTCCCCAGCAGGCTGAGGGGATCCCAGCAGCCACTGCCCATAGGGGAAATCAAGGCTCCCAGAGGGGGCTGGGCCTCAGGCCACGGGAGGGGGCCAGTCTGAGATTCCTGCCCATCTGGCCACCCTGCCTTTCCCAGCCCCAGCCCCAGCCCCAGCCCCAGCCAGCAGTGCACAATGGTGACTGTCCACCTAGGGGCAGCGTGGAAATGGCTGGAACCAGGAAGATGGAGCAGCTGAAGGGGCCAGGCGGAGGAGCCTGTGCCCCCCTCCAAAGATGAGCGTCCCCACAGCCACCTGTGCTGAGACCAAGGCCAAACCTCCCTCCCCCAGTGCCATCAGAGAGTGTTGCCCCAGGGCTCCGTGGTGGCCGTAACTGGAGGTGTCCCCAGCAGGACCCCTGCATGAGTGTCAGTCAGACCTGCTGTCCCACGATCTCCCAGTGGGACCCCACAGCGATCCGAGTCAGGGCCTCTGGAAGGTACCTGTGGGAAGGACAGATGGGAAGGGGTGCTCCCTTCTGGAGATGGTCCTGCCAGGCCTGGAAGGCTGCCAGCCAGGCACCGGAGGATGGAAAAGGGGGCTCCTGGCAGGGGCAAGGCACGGGGGTGGGGGCAGATGCCGAGGTCCCCAGGCCTGGAGACGGGACCTGCAGCGCAGTGTTTATTAGGCCCCCCACCCCCTTCTCCCGCCAGGCACCCTGGGGATCCCCCTGGGGCCAGTCGCCGACCCCCACATTTGGTCCAAACTCCAGTCCCGTCTCCCCTCAGTTTCTGCCGGGTTCTCAAGGTCCCCCTCCAGCTCCAGGGCGTCCTCTGTCGCCCCCGGCCGGGCGGTGTCCAGGTCGGGGCTCCCGGGGCCCGGCGTCCACGGGGAGGCCCCGGGCGCCCCCGGCGTGGGCCGCGGCGGGAACCAGAAGCTGGGCGCCGGGGCGAGGGCCACGAGCTGGGGCCGCGCCGGGGCGGAGACGGCGGCGCGCGGGATGAGGAAGAAGATGTAGACGCCTGAGACCACCAGGCCCGCGGCCACCAGCACGGCCAGCGCCACGGCCGCGTGGAAGACCCAGGCCGGGCTGGCCAGCGTCAGGCGGCGCGACAGCGGGCGGCCGAGGCGCAGCGGCGGCGGCGGCGGCGGGCGCGGGGCGCGGGCCTTGCGCGGTGCGGGCGGCGGCGGCGGCCGCAGGTAGAGGAGGCCGCGGCGGCGGTCGAAGCGCACGGAGCCCTGGCGCGGCGGGGGCGCGCGGCCGCGGGGCAGCAGGCCGGCCTGCGTGGGCAGCGCGGGCAGCGAGCGGCGCGGGGCCAGGCGCGTGGGCGCGCGGCACACCGGGCAGGCCACCGCGTCGCCGCCGCCCGCCGTGGCCAGCGACAGGCGCGCCAGGCACTCGAGGCAGAAGACGTGGCCGCAGTCCAGGCGCTTGGGCAACTTGAAGAGGCCGTCGAAGGGCGACACGCAGATGAGGCACTCCACGGGGGACGCGGGGCACAGGATGGGGCCTGACCCCGGGCTGGCGTCCTCCTCGTCCTTCTCGTCGTCGTCCTCCCGCCTGCCCGGGGAGCCGGGCGCAGAGAGGGAGCCCGGAGAGCCGTGTCCCGAGCCCGGGCGGGGCCGGGGCCGGTGGAGCCAGGGGGGCCGAGGGCAGGGCATCGGGGCCTGCGGGGACAGGGGGTCAGGCAGGGATGGAGATGCGGCAGGGGAGGGGGTGCCGGACAGAGCCGCAGGCAGACTCCAGAGGTCGGACAGGGACCCAGGATGAGCAGGGCTGGCGGGTGGACAGGGCCCGGAGCCCCAGGGCAGGGCTGGCTGCGCACGGTGAGGGGCTGAGGAGGACCAGAGACCCGAGGCGGGAGATGGGGACTGGAGAGAGAACCACGACTAGAACTGGGAACAAGGACAGACCCTGGGCTGGACATGAGATGGACTCAGGCAAGGAACCCCAGATCCAGAGCTAGAGACTTAGGCGAGGCCTTGGAGCCAAACCCAAGAGAACAAGGACAGTGAGGCGCAGACCCTGCCAGGGATGGGAGGAGCAGAGATGAGACCAGAACCAGTGGGGCGTCCTGGAAGAGACCAGGGACCAGGACAGCAGGGAGGCTCTAGCCAGGGGCAAGCGCAGGAAGATCTAAGAGGCAGATGACAAGAGGCAGGGATCCCCCTGGGGACCTGGGCAGGGACAGACCCTGCGAGGCCTATGGTGAGCTCGAGTGAGGGGCAATTAGCCCAGGGAGGACCCTGGAGCCACAGGATAGGCTCCAAACAGCAGGGACAAGTCGCCAGGGCTGGGAGCCCCAAGTTGTCACCCCACATGCAGGAGAGGCCAGGTCTGAGGGGCTCCAGTGTGGGAAGCGGCAGACCCCAGCTGGCCTGTGGATCTTACCTGTTGGCACACCTCCTCCTCCTGACCAGTGGTGTGTCCCTGCCGGGTCTGACCCCATTTCCAGAGAAACCAGTGGCAGGGTGCGTGGGAGCCCCTCCCCTGGGGTGGGTGCCTGCTGCAGGGCCACCCCCTCCCAGGTCCCAGGGACCTGCCCGACCCGTCTAACTGCCCACCCCGCCTCCTGGGCCAGTCCCACTGGGCTGGCACACCTCAGCCGGATGCCGGGGGTGGCAGGCTGGGTGACAGCATAGGTGACAGGGCAGTCACAGTACAGGACCCTTGGTTGAGGGGGAAGGGGGTCCGCTCAGCCCTTCACTTGTTTCAGAACTTGTTTTGCCGAGTCCTCCATCAGGGAGCCACCAGAGCGTATGAGCTTTGGGTAGGGGCCAGCCTGTCCCCGGCAATTTTTAGGTGGCTGGTGGGACGAAGGGAACCCCAAGTCCAGCGAGCCCAGGGCTGAGCTCCAGTCACCCAACATGGCTAGGAGGGTCAAGCAGCTTGGAGACCCCAGGAGGACCCAGCCAGATACCACCAGGACAGGCCCCAACAGCCAGGACCCATCAGTGGAGAAGGGGCTGGTGACAGTGTGGCCCAGCCTGGCTGCTGGACCTTACCCTAGAGCGACTTCCAGGAAATGCGCCTTAAGAGCGGCAGGATCCAAGCAGACCTCCTGGGTACCCAACCGAGCCCCACCAGAACCTGTCTGTGGTCACTGCCAACACCCACCCCTCTCATTCCTGACACCCACCAGGGACAGCCCAGCAGCTGAGCCTGCACTCCATGCCTGCCAGCCTGAGGCTGCGGGGTGCCTGGGTCTGAGGGAGCTTGTGCCTCCCAAGCCCCAAGTGCTTCCCTCATGAATCCAGGTGCTCACAGCCTGGTGGAAGCACCAGGAACACCAGCAGCCTTGAAGGAAGCCTCAGCCGTACCTACCCACCCCAACGCCAAAGGAGAGACAGCACGGGTGGATGCCTCAAAGGGCTGACAGATTTATTAGGCCACAGAAAGGCAATCAGCGGTTGGACTTGGCCACACGCTCCAGCTCGTCCTTCTTCTTGATGGCATAGGAGTTGGAGGAGCCCTGGGAAGAGGCAGATGGTCAGTTCTGGATGTTGGAGGACCTCCCCGCCCCGACACCAACAGACACCCTGCCTCGAGAAGTCTCTTCTTTCCGCTGCAGCATGTCCTGCTCACCTTGGCCGCGTTGATGAGCTCATCAGCCAGGCACTCAGCAATGGTCTTGATGTTCCGGAAGGCGGCCTCACGGGCACCTGTGCACAGCAGCCAGATGGCCTAGGGATCACAGGGGTCAGGCTGAGCACGGGGCCAAGGAGCCACCAGGCAGGAGCGCAGCCTTCTGGCACCCTGGAACCCCTGATCCCCATGAGACGGAGGCAGCAGGAAGCCAGATCTCAGCTCGCCCAACAGGCTTGTGTAAAAATGCGAGACACACAGAGCCCCCGGAGACTCGAGACAAGGAGTGGTGCTTGGCCTGGGCCCCAGATCAAAAACTACCAACAACAGACGACAGCTATAAAGGATCGGGGACAGCTGCATAAACCTGAACGATGACTGAACATCTAGTACTACTGCTACTATTTTATATATTGTACTATAAATGTTACCGTATTGTGTTTTACGTTAAACATGATGGTAAGAAAATATCCTTGTTCTTAGGAGACACTCACTGAAGTGTTTGAGAGGAAAGTGTTAATATCTGTAACTGAATGTCAAATGGTTCAAGAAAAAAATAGCACACCCACACACATCCAATATGATGTATATAAAGTTACACCTAAATAAAACTACACCTCAGCCAAAGGTGGCCCAGAGCCAGGATCTGCCTGGTTTGGAGTGGGAATCAGAAAGGCTTCCTGGAGGAAGTGACACCCCAGTGAAAACATGCAGGCAGGGATGCACCTTCCCCCACACCAGGCAGGATGGCAGGACTGTCCTGGTGGCTCTTCCCTGTTTCCTCCTTGCCACCTGTTCTGCGGCCTCCACACCCACCTGGTTCACGCGACGCAGTGGGGACACATCCACGGCCTGCCGCCTGACTGTCCCAGCTCGCCCAATGCGCGTCGAGTCCTCCCGGGGGCCACTGTTGATGATGGCATTCACAAGGACCTGCAAGGGGTTCTGGGAGGAAGGGAAACGGTGAGTACCCGGCCCCTTATTCACCTTCCTACAATGGTGAGCGAGCAAGAGGCCTGTGGCTTCATTTTCTAAAACTATTCCCTGAGGGCAGGGCCAAGATCCCACCTCTTAGCACCACAAAAACCATGGAGTCCAGGAAAAGCATCTTTCAAGGCTTTGGAGCATGCTAAGGACTCCCCACCCTGGCCACAGGGCACTACCTCGCCTGTGAGCAGGTGGATGATCTCAAAGGCATGCTTGACGATGCGCACGGTCATGAGCTTCTTGCCATTGTTGCGGCCGTGCATCATCATTGAGTTGGTGAGGCGCTCCACGATGGGGCACTGCGCCTTGCGGAAGCGCTTGGCCGCGTAGCGTCCTGCGCTGTGGGGCAGGTATTTGGCATACTTTTCCTTCACTGCAATGTAGTCCTGGGGCAGAGGGGGACGGAGGGACAACAGTCAGGGGCGAGATGGACCTTGGCTGGGACCAGAGATATAAATATATAAAAACCAGGGGGTCTCCAACCAGCACCCAGGGGAGCCGACCCCAACCCACCTGTGGTCCCAGCCAGATTCTCTGGGGTCTTGGTTTTGAGCCCCACCCACCACAAAAAAATAAAACCTAAGCAAATGACTAGTCCACACTGCTAAAAAGAACACTTCCTGTATAATGGGAGCAGAGAGGTAGAAACCAAGCCAATTACAGCCCACAGTCCTCGTTTTGTTTTAAAACAGCATTCCTCTGAGCATTATGGACATTTAGGGCTGGGTAATCCTTTGATCTGGGGAACTATCCTGTGTAGCTTAGCAGCATCTCTGGCCTCTACCCACTAAATGCCAGAAGTATCCCACATTTTGATGACCAAAAACATCTCCAGACATTGAAAAGTGTTCTTTGAGAGGCACAGTCACCTCCAGGTGAGAAACACTGTTTTACAGGAATCACTGACAAGCTCACACACATACATCCTATGAAAATGCCTAAAATGTTAAGCCTGCATATGCTGTGGGGTGGTGGAATCAGAGGAGCTGTGTGCATGTGAAGAGGATCGTTATCGACAGTTCTTTTATAAAATGTACCCTTAATCATTCTGTCACCCACATATATGAGGACCTACACGAACAACAGACATCTACAAATTCAAGAAAAGCAGGAAAAGAACACAGGAGACTGTGACACCCAGCACAACAGTCAGGCACCTACCCTGGCTACAACAGACAAGTGGAAAGGTATTTGTGCAGCAGTGGAAAGGTATTTGTGCAGCAAACACCAAATGTTCCCTGCTGGGGTTTGGTTAAACTGTCCAGTCTCATGGGGAAGCCTTGAACAACTGTTTAAGACAGAACAAACTCTAGCACCAGGTCGACGTCTGCAGCCTCAGCCCCTAGCCAGAGCTCACAAATGCCTCCTGAGCAGACCAGCAGTCAGCAAATAGCTTAGACAAGTCTGCCGGCCCCTGGAACAAACCCCCGAAGGGAAGCAAAGATGTAAGAGAGAAAAGCAGGGCCAACTTCTCCATCAGGTACAGTGCTCTCGGTAATTTTAAATATTTAAATTTAATAATTTTTAAATGAGAAGGGAAAAAATGTAACAATCTGGCCTTGATCTTATTCACACCCAATGCAGTCATAAAATATAATGTGAATTTTTTTTAATGAAGGAACCAAATAAGGCAAAAGTGCCTGGGGCTCAAAACCACTAACTGAGCCCTGGTGAGAAAAAGTAAATGTAAAACAGTAGGTATGTGGGGAAAACCAAGTTAGAGAACTCGCATTTCCTGACTTCAAAGCTACAATAACAAGACTGTGTGGTACTGGCATAGAGAGACATACACATCAGTGGAACAGAACTGAGGGTCCAGAATAAACCTGCGCATTTATTGTCAATCGATTTTCAACAGGGATGTCAATGGGGAAAGAATGGTCTCCTTAATACACGGTGGTGGGTCAACTGGATAGCCACAAGTTGGGTCTTTCCACTTAAAATAGTCAAAACAGTGAATTTTGTGTTATATTTATTTTATCACAATTATAAAAAGTATGTGGGATGTGATGCTTCTTTCGGGGAAAGAACCATCTCAAAGCAGAAGCAGTAGCGACCGCTGTGCAGGATACAGGATGAGTGGACATGGGTGTGATGGCCAAGACATGTCTTCCTTCCTGTACCTGTCTTCAATTCTTGACTTAGCAGGACAACTAAAAATGTCAAATGATCCCTACCTAGAAGACTCCAAATATGGCCGTCCCCTCCCCATCCTTCAACCAGCACCAGGCAGTGGCCAGCACTGCCCACACCCCAAGACAGGCTTCCCCAGCCTCTCCAAACCTCCTTGGTTATCTACATGCAAAAGCAAGAAGCTGGATCCTTACACTTTAAAACTGCTTACTGTCAACCCCCTCACCTGCAGTGAAATGTCATTGATCTGCACATCATCCGTGCTCCACTTCCCGAAAAGTTTAATGTCAGGGGTCTCTGCCACAGCAGGTGCAGCTGTCTCCCACTCAGTCATCCTGGGGGTGGAAGAAACGTCAGAGCCCAGCCACCCTCTGCAAAGGCCTTTGCTCTGAGGCAGATCCCATGCTATGAATTAGAGAAGACAAGGCACCCACACCCACCCATAAGCAGCATAAGTGGAACTGGAGATGCGAGGGAACAAGGAAGGCTGTGAACATCTGGGCCCATCTTTAACAGCTATCAGCAAGAAGCCCGCCTGTCACCGAGGACCCCGGGGGCAGGTGCCCGCACGGACCACGCCATAATGATTCAACGATGATACCAAATATCCTGTGGCTTCAAATCCCAGCCATGCCACTTAAGAGTCTCGTGAGCCTGTAAGTGTCAACAAACTGCTTTAGACTCATTTTCCTCACTCGTAAAACGGGAACGTTATCTGCCACCCAGGGTCACTGTGCCAATTATGTGGCATAATTAACGCAATTAACGCAAAGGATCGAGTCGGGCACCAAACGCTTGGAACTGCTATTTAAGAGAAAAAACGTGTAAGTCAGAAAGTGCATCGGGTCCCTAAGAGAACAATCTTTCTATCTCCGTGTAAAACTGCAGAAGCCGGGGGTCTGGAGAGACGCCAACATGACGGAGTCCTGCTGCGGAGCCAGGCCGTGGCGGAGCGGCACCTCCAAGAGGCCAAGAGTAAGTTTCTTTGCGCCTCCGCCCGTTTCCTCTACTCTTTTTCCAGGAAAGAGGTAAGGTCAAACGAGGGGAGGCCCAGGTCTCCAGGCCCGCCTGTGGCTCCCAAGCGGCAGGCCCTGGGTGGTCCTTCCAGCCCCCGACCCCGCGGCGGCCTCACCTGCGGGTGCAGCCGGGACGCTTCTGTCGCTCAGCGTGGACCACGCGCCGTCCTGACAGAGACAGGAAGAGGCCGTGCGCCGCGGGCTGATGCTTTTAACCTGGACGAGCACTTCCGGGTCAGCGGCGGAGACCCGTATGCAAAGAGACCTCGTGGAGTCACAGACCAATCCGGAGCAAGGATGCAAAGAAAGCCTGTGGGCTCGATGGCAAGCTGACATCCTGTAGTGCATGCGCAACTGTATGAGCGGGGACGACCAGCACGCCTGGCGGAAGTCAGCTATCTGGTAGTTGCTATGCGGGCAACTGCGGAAGCGCCGAGATCTGCGTGAGGCCAATGTCACCATTACTGATGAGGGCAAATGTTGAGCCCGCGCTTCCTTTTTTGTTCTGCCATTGGCCACACACTTCGCTTGCCTCAAGCTTCGAACGGAGCAGCCAGTTGGCAGGTCCTCGCTCCCCGCCTCGGTCGCGGCCGACCTACAAGGACGCGCAAGCTGCGGGCCCGGGGCGGCGAGCGGGGTTGGGTAGCTCCGTCTGCCATCCCGCGATCCCGCGCCGCTGCGCGCGTGCGCACCCACACGCGCAGCTGCCCCCACCCCGCCGCGGGTCCCCTCAGACCCCTTGGCTCCCGGCAGCCTCGGGCCCCGGCTCCTCAAGTCCCGACTTGACTGCTTCTCCCTCCCCGTGCGGGGGTTCCCGCTTCCCGCGGCGGCCGCCCGCGTCTCGTGCCCACCGTTCGTCTCCGGCGGGGGAGGGCAGGGGGCTGGGAGGAAGATCCCAGCCCGGAGCGACCTGAGGCCCTCCCCGGGCGGGGTTCCCGAGGGATGGGCTGACGCTTGCGGGCGGGGCCCTGAGTGAAGGCAGGGCCGGTAGATCGCGGACGCTTCGGGAGGGGCTTCTTGTCTGCGGCCCCCGCAGCCAGGGAGCCCCTGCGAGGTGCTGCAACTTCCGGAACTCGGGGCGCTCGTCATGGGGACCATGGGTTCCTCCAAACACCCCGGCTCCCAGCGAGGCTCCGGAGGGCGCTTTGCTCCTCTGCAACGGGCCCATCTCTCTAAGGTCCGGAAACTGCCTTTGGGAGCAAGGGATGGAAGGAGGAGGGATGGGAGGAAAAGCCCCTACCCTCTCCCCTGGGGCTCTCCATGTGCTGCGCCGCGAAGGGGCCAGCTGGGGCCAGGGGCAGACCTGCGAACCCTCTCAGAAGGCCTGGGTGGTGGAACAGGTACCCCAGCCTCGTTTCGGGGAGGGCTTCTTGCTCAGTGCCTCAGTTTACCCACATCTCAGACACCTACATGCCCATCCAGTCAACATGTCTCTAAGCCCTAAACCCAGGGGGCAGACCCTGCCCACTCTGCAGCCCCCACCCAGTGGCAGAGGCAGCCAGTGTGCAGAGTGTTAGTCTATGACCCATTTACAACCCCTGCATGTCTATCGCCTCCTAGGTCTGGGCCTGAGACCAGGCACAGTGTGGACTCAGCCCTGACAGGCTTCTCGGCAGCACTGACCACTATGGCCCCACAATCCACCTCAGCCTCTAAGGGGTGTCTTCCCCCCACCTGAATCCTGAGGGGCCTGGCACTGTGACCCAGGCAAGCCTCCTCTCACAGCCTCTGTTATTTCAGACCTGGGGACTCCTGAGAGCTCCCCACAGAAGAACCCTCATGGGGCTGGGAAGGACGGAGGCCCTGAAGATGGCCTGGGCAGGAGGTTAGACTTTGGGCTCCGGTGGTGGTAGGAGCGGCACCTGGAGGTCAGGGTCCCCAAGCCCTCCATCCTGGGTGTGCACAGCTGTCATCACCTGAGCCTAGGTCTTCTATTGGGGTTGGAGGTGGGGCTATATGGGACCCTCCCTGGGCCTGGGGAAGGTTCCTGGTTGGGGTCTGGCTTGGAGGAACAAAGGAGGCTGGGGACAGGCAGAGGCATCCATCATTTTACTAGGCAGCTGCCCTCATGCTCAGTTGGGGTCGGGAGTGGGACCCCCCACCCTGCCTCTGAGCCTCAGTTTCCCCTTCAGCATTTATTTAGAACAGAATCAGGCAAGGTAGGTTTGTAGTCTGCAGCTTGGCCACCTGTGCATATTTGATAATGGTCACCTTTAGAGACCTTACAAGGATGACCTGCTGTCCTGTGGAGGGCAGGTCATGAGGTCCCATGGCCCCTTGGGTTGTGGAAGGGACATTGTAGCATTCTCCTTGCACGGCCAAAATTCACACATAACCTGCCAGCCCCAGTGTGGTCCTGCCTCCCCAGGACACAGGGAGGAGATCTAGAGCCTGACCCTGTAGGTCTAGGGCTGCTGGGGCTGTGTTCTTAGTGGGTGAAGGGCAGAAGATCTTGGTGGTGATCCTAGGGGCCCCACAGAGGCCCCCCAAAGAGGTCCCCCAACCCACCCCCTCGCATTAGGAGTCTCCTCAATCTCCCCCCCTTCTCCCCCCAACCCACCACTAACCTACATTCTGTCCATGGATTTGCCGATTCCAGACATTTCATATAAATGGAATCATATGGCCTTTTGTGTCTGACTTTTTTCACTTTGCTTGTTTTCAAGGTTCATCTCTGTTGTAGCATGGATCAGCACGTCATTCCTTTTTATGACTAACATTCCATTCTATGGATATGCCACAATTTGTTTATCCATTCATCCGTTGGTGGGTATTTTGGTGGTTTCTGCCTTTTGGCACCTGTGAATAGTGGTGTTAAGAACATTTGTGTACAAGTATTTGATTAGACACTTTGGCTTTTGGGAAGTCAGCCTAGCCTCACCTCTTTCCTAGGGGTTCTTATGGGGCTGGCCCACCCACATTTTCATGGTGAGTCAAGACCAGGCCTGGCTAATCTGAGCAGCCCTCACTTTGGCCGCAGTGACTGGCGTGGAACAGACCTCAGTGGGTCCTGGGGACAGAGGGCACTTCCAGCCCGTGGGTAATAGGCCAGTCCAGGGGAACGCAGGGCCCCGCTGGAGCTGCTCCTGACTTACCCCCTTGCAGAGGCTGGTGTGAGTCAGTTTCTATCCTCCTAACCCAACAGTCTTGCCCCCCGTCCTGTCCTCCTGTGTCAGCAGATCCCTGCGCAGAGGGAGGCCAGGAGAGTGGGTGACCCAGGCTACCCAGCACCCGGCCCTGGAGCTCAGCCCGACAGTCCCCAGGCATCCTCCCCTATCACGCGGGACCCCGCAGTGGTCCTCACTGTCTCCTTGGAGCTCCAACAAACGCACCACAGCAAGCGTCAGGAGCTGGCGGCCGTGGTCAGGATTCCAGCCTACGTGTGCCTCGGCCGCGACCGGCTGAGGGGTGGCGGGAAGGCGAGCAGGCCTGGCGTGACCCCGGAGGACCACCGAGACGGCCGTCTTCCCGGCGCCCAGAGCAGCCCCGTCGGGGCGCGACCCGGGCGAGAGGCGGGACTCCCCGAACTTCCGGTCCGGGCGGGGCGGCGGCGGGGTGGTGTTCTTGGTTCCGGTCGGAGGCTCGCGCCCCGGCTCGGCCCGGCCGGGTGGCTGTGGCTGGGAGCGGGCGGCCGGCCTCGGGTCAGCTGCCGCTGCGGGCCTCCCCGGGGGCTGGCGAGCGCCCCAGAGGAGCCTCCCATTTTCTCCCCTTTGCCTCTCTGTCGTGGGGTCACCATGTTCCCGCGTCACGCGGGGCAGCTGCGTCAGAGGAAGGCGAGCCCTTGGCCGAGGGTGGGTTTCCAGCGGGGCTGCGGCCCCGAGCCCGGCTGCCTGGTTCAGACCCGGGCTGCGGAGCCTCCCTGTACAGTGGGGATTACCCGGGCATCGGCTCGTAGGGGTTTGCGAGCCCCGTGGGACAGAATCTCTGGGGGTGGCCACGGATCTGCATTTAAGGGAGCTTGGGCGCTGAGTTGGCGGATTCCTGAGGACCCGAACGCTGGGAATTTGACCCACGGGTTGCGCGGCTGTAAGGCCTGGAGCCCGCCCTGACTCTGCCGCCCTATGTCACCTGCAAAATGGGGGGCGTGAACCCGAAGAAGCCCCTCAACACAGGGCCTGCTGGTGGCTTCTGTTGCCTGATTTGTGACTTTCTGGCGAACCCCCTCCTCCTCAGAAGCACATGAATTTCACGTTTACTTGAGTGATATTTGACTGGAATCAGGTTTCCGGAAAGGCAGGGCCGTTGTGGCAGGATGGTGTCTGGGTAGTGTAGATCCAGCTCTTTTATGCTGTTCTCAACGGGCTGGGGCCCCAAATTGGGGGCTGACGAGTGGGGTTCAAATGAGGGGCTGTGGACTCCACAGGTGGTCTCACAGCAGACTTGAATCACACCGGCCCAAGTGTCTCTACTTGCGTGTCACTGGCTGTGAGCTTGGGAAGTCACCCAACCTCTGGGGCATCAGTTAGTATTCTGTAAAATGTAAAATGTAAAATGTAAAATGGTTTGTCCAGTTAACAGACATTTACAGAACTCCACAGTGTGCCGGGTCCCAGCTCACTGCTCTAGCCATCTCCAGCCATTGGAGCCGCCCCAGCCGAGGCTCCAGTTACTGTGGTGGGTTGCCGGAATCCTGACCTTAGGAGCGTAATAAGGTGGTTTGTTACTCAGGAATAGATAACCCAACCCAGGCGTGAGGACAAGGGTGGGCAAAGTGTTGTGACAGCAAAAATGTGAGGCCTTCCAATTTTGTATCTTCTTTTTTTCCAAAAGTACTATCACAAAGTTGCAAAGAGAGATGGGTCCCAGCCCCCAGATGTGCAAGACACTGGAACACCTTGAGTTGAAGGCCAGAGGTAATTTTCCCCGTGGCTCTGTTTCGCATCTTGCTTCCACATCCCTCGGGGGCCGCCTGGATTCTGGAAGGGAAGGAAGGAGCCGAGGGCAGGGTCTGCCCTGAAGTAGGGAGGAGGGGCAAATAGCCAGTGACTGTGAAGTGAGAACAGCAGGACTTGCTCGGTGCCTGGCCTCTGACCCTGGCAGGGGGCTGTCTTGGGGGCACAGCCGCCTCCCCGGTCTCCAGCCAGGGACCTGCACCTGCATTGGACCTGGCTCTTGCATGTCTGGGAGTTGAGACAGCTGTGGGACTTCGGACACTCCTCAGCCCTGGCCCCACAGCAGGAACTATCCATCCTCTCCAAGGCAGCCAGGGGAAGCCTGCAAAAACCTATCAGATTCCGTCCTTGCCCTGCGCCAGAGTTGCCCTGACTGCATGTGTCACTCGGAGGAAAAGCCAAAGTTAGGCAGTAGGCACAGTAGGAGGCCCCGTCACCCTCCACCCTCATCACCCCCTTCAGCTCCCCCCAGCCACAGAGGCCTCCTGCCTGCTCCTTGGCCAGGCCAGCCTGATCCTGCTCGGGGCCTTCGCACTGGCTTTAGCTGCCTGACACGCTCATCCCCAGGGGCTCTGTCTGGCCCACCCTTCCCCTCTCAGATCTTGCCTCCAGGCTCACCTCAGTGGACTGACCACTCGACATGTTTACTGTAACTTTTTCTTTTTACTGGGATATTATTATTCACATATCATATAAGTTAACATTTTAAAGTGTACAATTCAGTGGTTTTTATATATTCACATAGTTGGGCAGCTGTGGTAGTTTGAAGCTATATGTGCTACAGAAAAGCATATTCTTAAAGTTAATCCATTCCCGTGGATGTCAGCCCATTGTAAGTAGGATGTTTTTACAAAGCTACTTGCTAAGGTGTGACCCACATCATTTAGGATGGGTCTTAATCCTCTTCCTGGAGTCCTTTATAAAGGGGATGGAGAGAGAGAGAGAGAAAGAGAGAGAGAGAAGCTGAAAGTAAGGAAACGCCAAAGAGCAGGCGAGCCCAGCAGACGCCACCACGTTCCTTGCTGCTAGTCCAGGACCCAGCCACGGGTCTTCGGGAAGAAACATCACCTTGATGATTCCTCGATTTGGGCTTTTTTCTCAGCCTCAGAAGTGTAAGCCTGTGAGCTAATGAATCCCCATTGTTAAAGCCAGCGCATTTCAGGGCATCTGCGCTGAGCAGCTCAGCAAACTAAAACAGCAGCCAATACCCTTGCAATTTTAGAGCATTCTCCTCACCTCAGAAAGAAAACCCCACACCCACTAGCAGTCAGCCCTCGGCACCTGGCAACCACGCACCTACTCTCTGGTTCTATGGATTTACCTGTTCTGGACTTGGTATCATACAATATGTGACCGTTCACATCTGGCGTCTTTCACTTAGCATGGATCAGTATCACATTCTTTTTATGGCTGAATTCTCATTGTATGGATAGAACGTATTTTGTTTCTCCATTCCTTACTTGCTAGACATTTGGGTTGCTTCCACTTTTTGCCTATGATAAATAATTCTGTGATAAACAATTGTTTGCAATTTTTGTGTGGACATATGTTTTCAATTCTCTTGTTTCTATACTACAAGTGGAATTGCTGGTCTTTATAACTCTATGTTTAACTTTTTAAGGAAATGCCAAACTGTGTTTGCCACAGCGGCTGCACCATTTTACATTCCCACCAGCAAGGTATTAAGAGTTCAGTTTCTCCACATCCCTGCCCACACCTGTCTTTTTGACCAGAGTCATCCTAGCAGCTGTGAATTTGAGTCTCACTGTGGCTTTGATTTTCATTTTCCTGGTGACTAAAGATGTTGAGCATCAGATCACTTGATTTAAAATTGCAGCTTTCCTCTCCCCAGCACCTCCACCCCCTTACTAGGCTCTGTTTTGTCCAGCACCACCTAATTTATGTATTTATTTTCCCTTCTCCACTAGAATGTCAGCTTCACAAGGTTTGAGAGTTTTGTCATTTGTGTTCCCTGTGCTGAGTGAATGAGTGAAACAGCAGGGAGCCTAAGTCCTGGAGCAGGTGTGAAGTGGCAGGTGAGAGCCCTCCTCCTAGGCAGCCCTTGAGTCCTGAGCTCCCACCTTGTGAGCAGCCAGTTATGCCTGCTGGGTTCTGGGGTGCAGTCACATCTGGGCTCCACATGCTCCTCCCCTCCGACACCAGACTTGTCCACCAGCCCCTCCTGGTCTAAATCCTCAGGAGGGAACTAGCTCAGCTGGTGTGGGTGCAGAGGCCAAGGACTGAGCCAGGGGTCAGCAGGGGCACAGGAGACAGAGGGGACACCACGTGTGAGCAAGGCCAGGGCGGGCATATCAGTCACCCATCACTGCTGTAATGAATCACAAGCTGGGAGGTGTAAACTGCACAAATGTGTGATTTACAGTCTGGAGGGCTGAAATCAAGGTGTCAGCAGGGCAGGCTCCTTCTGGAACTCGGGGAGAATCCGTTTCCTTGCCTTTTCTGGTTTCTAGAAATTGCCCTCATTCCTTGGCCTGTGACCCCCTCCAGGCCGGCAGAGGCCAGTCTTGTCTCAGGTGCTGCCTCTCGGTTCCCTCTCCTGCCACTTTTCCACTTTAGGGGCCTCTGAGATCACGCGGGGCCCACCCAGATAACCCAGGGTCATCTCCCCATCTCAGGGTCCTTGACCTAATCACATCTGCAGAGGTGCTCTTGCTACGGGACCCAACATGGTCACAGGTTCTGGGATTGGGACGTGGGCATCTGTGGTGGAGATGGGTGTTGTTCTGTCTTCTTGTTTCTCGCAGCTCCCTGACGTGAGGCCTGTTGGGGCTGCAACAAGCAACTCACACGTCTGGCTCCTCAGCTTGGGTGGTAGAGGGACTTTCCACGAAGTCCTGAGGCTCCTCCAGTGGGATTCCACGTGGTGGTCAACGCTCAGACCCGCACCTGACCCGGCACCGCCTCTGCCTGTTCTGTTGGTCAAAGTAGTCGGGGGCCTGTCTGGATTGAAGGGGCAGGGATCACAGCAGCCCAAGGTGTCCACAGGCCTGACCCCAGCAAGGGATGGGGTGGGGCTGCAGCCAGGCCTGTCTTCAGCCAGAGCAGGCAGGAGTGCTTCCTTGCCAGGCAGCTGGTTTGTTTTCCAGGAGACTGAGCGGAGGCCCAGGCCGGGAGGGGTGTGTGGGCTGAGTCACAGGGGCAGCTCTGGTCGCAGTGAGCAGGGGCCTGACGGAGACCTCGGGGCCCAGCCTTGCCCTGGAACCATCTACCCAGCAGGGCTGGCAAGTGCAGTTTCTAGGTGAATCTTCCTTTTGGGTGAGACAGCAATGGCGAGCCCTCGGGGCCCCTGCATCTTTGCTGGGCCTGCAGAGCCACCAGAGCCCAAATTTGATCATTCCCAGAGGGCTGTGGCTGCCTATACTTGGGTTTTTCCACCTCTGCACTATTGACATTTTGGGGTCAGATAATCCTCTGTTGTGCCTTTGCGGCATCCCTGGCCACTGCCCACTAGGTGCCAGTAGCAGCGTCCCCTCCTCCAGTGTGACAACCAAAAACGTCTCCAGACACAGGCAAGTGTCCCCGATGGGGGGCAAAACCGTCTCCAACTGGGAACCACTGATTTACATCAACTGACTTGTTTTTACTTAGACCCATTTATTTATAAAGGAAACTTGACAGCAACACCCAAAACATAAAACCAACATCAGGGGCCCGAAGAAGAAAGGAACCACTGAGGGAAAAACCACCACAAAGTAACAGGGTAATTTCTGTGTGATGACATGGAGGGCAGAGTCTTGCCATCCCGCTGTTGGAAAGGTCAAAAGATGGGCTGGAAAGTGTCAGACTCCGAGCACTGCCTGGAGACTGTGTCCACCTGTACCTACCTGTCACCTCTGTAACAGGTTACCACAAATTTAGGGGCTTGAAACAATGCCAATGTATTAGCTTATTGTTCTGGAAGTCAGAAACCCAAGTGCGTCTTGGGGGCTAAAATCAGGGTGTTGGCAGCTGTGCTCCCTCTGGAAGGGAGAGTCTGTTCCTTGTCTTTCTGGCTTGCAGAGGCCGCCTGCTCTGTCGACTCCTGGCCCCCCGTCACCCCGATCTCCGCTCCATCGTCACCTCTCTGATGGCAGTCTTTCTGCCTCCCTCTCGCCAGGACCCCAGATTACCTTGGGCTTGCCCGGATAAACCAGGATAATCCCCCCAGCTCATGCTCCTTAATCCAGTCACATCTGCTAGTCCCTTCTGCCTGGGGAGGAACATAACAAGAATACGAGGGGGACATCTTTGGGGGCCGGTGTGCTGTCCACCACGTGGCACATTAGACTCTAAGCCCCAGCGAGGGCTGGCGCTGGGCGTGGTTTGTCAGGGGGCAGCCTGGAAGAATGCTCGGGGCAGCTGATGAGCTGCCAGGGTCGAAGGGAGGCAGGAGGCCCGAGAGGCCAGTGAGGGAGCAGGTGAGAGAAGACGATGAAGGGAGGTGTGAGAAACAAGCAAAAAGGAATAAACACTCACCTGATTGTGGAGAAGGAAAGAATTTATTCATGATCTTGCAAGAACGGACGCACAGCCAGAAACGTGGCAGGCGCACCGAACAAAAGAGCACAGCAATATTTATCCTAAGCCTAACACGCAGGTCCCTCCCCTGTTTCTCCATTGGCTGGATACTCCAAAGGATACAATCTATCCAAGAGAGCTAACTAGCCCACCTTTGAGATTTTGAATTGTACAGCCTATCCGAGAGAGTTAACTAGTTTAAATTTCTTGCCAAGAGTTCCCGTCTTTGATTATACCCCACATTCCTTTATATTCCAGTAACTCTATTATTTTTCCCATGTAAGGAACTGGCGCTGATTCTAGGCTTATGTCATGGCTTTCTCTCTCTCCTTCCCTTTACCAGGGAGCCAGCTTAAGCCAGTTCTGCCTCCACTTCTCCATTTTCCCTTTTCCATGTTGCCTTTATGTGAAAGCTAAACTTAACCCTTTCTTACAGGAGGGAAGGAGCCGAGCCAGGCGAGGCAAGGCAGTGACCCCAGATCACCTGAACTGCTGAGCCGGCTGCCTTCGGTTCCTCTGGAAACTCATCTCTTTTCCTGTCCCTCTCTCTGTTCCCGCCTCTGGTTTTAGCTTTCAAGGCCCTTGAGGAAAGTTGGCCCAGCTGTCCAGGATGCTTTGGCCCTGGGTGTGCCGTCAGGCTGTCACAGCCTGAGGGGACTTTGCCAGTCAAAAGACCAAAGAAGACGCCGAGCATTCTCTGAAACATGAACTTTATTTGGGGCTTACAGAAAGGCAGAAATCAGCAGAAATCAAATGGCTTTTTCTCGCTGGGCGGGTACCACTTTCATAGGGAAGTTGGCTGCGTGATTGAAAGAAGACAGCAAGCCAGTTTTAAGGGTTTAAGACAAAGACATTCCTAAGGGTGTGGGGGGCATCCTGTGACATGGGGCTGGTGCAGGAAGGAAAGAATCAAAGGATGGGGCTTTGTAAACAACCACAATAGTGACAGCACTTGGGGGCCAGAAGCAGGTAGACCAGATGAACATTCTTGCTCTTTCATGAGACCAAGAGTTTCTCACCTCCTGCTTACTTCCCATTTAAAGTTACAGTTTACCCGTTTTCTCTTTACTGGCTTACAAAGATGATGGGTTAAACATTAGCTGCCTAGGTCATGCAGACTGCTGTGCGCCAGGGTCCACAGGCCTGTTTTGTTCAGGCCAGGGGCTGCCACACATGCCTCCTGGTACCTTTTATCCTCATGGTAATTGGTGGCTTCTCCATTTCTTATCTGCTCTTCAAGATCCAGCAGCCTGAGTCTGCCCCAGGACGGATGATAGGGCCTGGGAATCTGGGCAGGGAGGAGACCCTGAGGGAGAGGTCCAAGGAGCAGTGGAGCCCTCTTGCCGAGGACAGAGCCTCTGCAGCGTCCCGGTGCTGCAGGGTCTCTCTACAGAAGCCCCCCACATGTGAACAGTGTGGCGAGGCACTTCTCTGCCACTGCCCTGTGGGGTCCACGTAGGCAACAGGCCATGCAAATGTGGGGAGGGCACAGTGACTTCCTGCAGACCCTGCAGGAGCTCCCTCCAGAGAAGTCCCCACAGCAGTGCTCAGCAGGTGGGAAACCTTCAACCCAGCTCTGATCTCATGGAGTGTGAGCTGCCCGCAATTCCAGATAATTCCCTCCCTTTCTGTGGACTGACACAGGAAGATGTTTCCCTAGAGCTCAGAGCCCCTCTGGCTGCAGTGCACACGCTCATGTGTAAGAAGCCACATTTATGAGAAGCCATGGGTCCAGACTGTGGCAAGGCACGGAGGATTCACGGGGGTGAGAAGCCCCACTGGTGCAGGGAGTGCATGGCAGATGGCCTTCCAGGCCCACCCACGTGCCCCAAGTTGTGGCACAGCGCAGCACCAAGCTACGCCAGCACCAGCAGCTGCCCTCTGGGGAGATCTGCTCTGACCGTGGCAAAGGCGAAGTCATGCACAACTCACGTGTGAGCCAGCAGTGAACGTACACTAGCGAGTGGCCCTCCAGCCATAGCTGCAACCTCAGCGAGCATGGGAAGCTGAAGGCAGAGCTCCAAAGCAAGCTCTGACTTTGTTCCTGCACAGGTAAAGAGGCCCCAAGGCGGGTGGTTTGGTGTGGAGCCACCGCAGGGTAGAAAAAGGGAGTGGGGCAGCCCCAGCACCCCTGAGAGAGACGCACAGAGAGAACATGTAATGGAGAGTTAAGAATTAAAAATAATTATGCTTACAGAATCATCATGTAGACGCTTTTCTTACTTTCTCCTATATCGTAAAATGGCCAGAGGGAAATGCCTGAGGTTGCAGAACTGTGGTTCTGCTGCCTTCATCTTTGATAATGATTGTATCACCTAGAGCCTTTATCTTGTGCTTGTAAAAACCTCATAACCGGCCCCACTTATACCTCCTTATCCTGTTTTACAACTTTAGAGTGTTATGATCAGAGAAACAGCCTCTAATGTTTATTAATGAAGGAACCTGAGTCAGCCTGGAACTAACCCTCCCCAATTCCTAAACTATCTTGCTGGTCAGAGCGAGCATGTAATCAAGCTACGCTTGCTCAGTCATTAGATCATCTCCAACTTCGTCATCTCCAGCCGTTATGCTCATTGTCCTAAAGCCAGCCTCTCTTTTGATACTATAAAACCATTACAGTTACTGCAGTTCAGGGAGACAGGCGATAGGCCACCTGCTCTCCCGCCTCATACTAGCAATAAACCCTCTCTTTGAAACCCCCCACGTCTCAGGAAGGGGTCATTTGAGGGCGACACCCCGCTCCCCGCCTTTGATAGTCTCGGGCGGTCCCGAACACGTGTGCTGGGCTGGTTAACAAGGTTTGATGTCCCCGCAGGGGCCAGTACTCGAGAGGGCAGGAGCCGCCGAATAGATGGGGACAAAATGCAGGTGACGAAAACAGGCAGGAGGCCTGACCTTCGACCCAGGAGAGCAAGTACACCTTTGCGGTTCTCAAACTGGGGAGCTTGAAGACGCTCAGATGCCGGGCGCCGCCCCAGAGGTTCCTATTTCACCGGTCTGGCAAGCAGCCCGCGCACCCGGACGTATTAAACTCCTAGGCATTTCTCCCCAAAAGCTGGTCCAGCAGAGCAAGGCAGAAAATGACAGACCGCCTCTGGGGGCCTCTCCTAGAAACCTGACAGGGCGCCAGGCCAATCAATCATCGTTTCGGCCAATCGCGTGCCTTACCACAGGAGGGAGGTGGGCGGAAGGAGCCGGACTCTGCCGCCCAACCGGGACGCCGTCTCTTTGGCGACGACGCAGGCTCCCGCCCCGCCCACCAGGTAGAGGCTGCCTAGTTGCCATAACAACCGGGGAGGCCGGTGCTGGCTTTCTCGTCAGAGATGGAGCAGGACACGGCAGGACTACACTTCCCAGCAGCCTCTCAGAGGGCTCCCGCCGGTTCCCGCGGCGGCCCCTACCCCTCAGTGCCGTGGCGGCCCTGACGAGGCGGAGGAAATCTCCGCACTGCGCAGCGCGTGCGGAGCGGGGACCTGGGAACCCGCGAGGGTCCGCGCCCAGCGAGTAAGTGTTACTCTGCGCGGACGCACGACCCCAGCCCGCGAGGCAGGGCCTCCGGGCCGTGAGCGCGGCTCCCGCCCCCTGTCCCCTCCTCCCGGTGCGCGGGGCCGAGGCGGAGGCGGGACGCCGCGTTGCTTCCGGTCCGTGTGCTCTGGGGGTCCGGGCGGGCCTTCAGGTCTGGGCGGATCTGCCTGCTCCGAGTTCCGGCTCCCGCGAGCCCGTGTTCCGGGTGGGGAGACCGAGCCCGCGAGGCCAGGAGAGCCCAGCCCGCCGCGCTGTCGCGGCCGACGGTCGCCCCCACTGCCTGTGGTCCCGCGTCCCGGCCTCTGCTCTTGCAGTTCGCTTCTCCCGTCGCCTGCCATGGCGGCTCCTCTGCAAAGCCAGCTCGATGTCCCCTTCCCAGAGAGGCCTGAGGAACCGCTGGCCCTGATGTTCTTCAGGACTCGCCCTCTCGAGTGGTTTCGTTCACTGGCCGCTTTACTAGTGCCCGCGCTCCTCTGCTCACCCACCAAAGAGCAGGGTCCGGCTGTTCGGCCGCGCCGCGTCCCCCGGGCCTGTCCGGGGCAGAGGCTCCGCGAGGCCGGGAGCGCGCTTGGCCTGGGGCTCCTCGGGCCGGGCCCTCAGAGGGAGGCCCGCCAGCCCCCAGAGGCCGTCTGCGCGCAGAGGACGTTCTTTCCGACGCCGTCTGGCCTCGGGGGAGTACAGAGGGGAATAGGGTGGACGGGTCTGGGACCCCGCGCGGACCATGGGACCCGCCGGTGCCGTCCGCGCCTCACCTGCCCACCGGGACTTCCCTGCACACCTTCTGTGGCTTTCAAGGACATTGCCGGCCTACGTGCAAATCCGTGAGGTCGCTGAACCTCACTAAACTCCTTCCTGTGCCAGGAGTATGTTTTTGCTACTAGGCTATGGTGTTTCCTTGCAGGAGACTCTGCTGCTGGCGCTTCAGTTCCCCCTCTGACAAATCAGCAAGGTTTTGAACTTCTGGGTGTGCTCAGGTCCCCCCAGATGTGAGGATGTTTGCGTGTCATCAGGTACTGTAAAGTCACCCCCAAAGGGCCCTTACTACCCCTGCAGCCCTCAAGGGTGACCTACTACTAGTCGCCCAGTTGGAGGTTGTAAAAAGAGAATGTGGCTCATTTAATGGCCACATCAAGTTAAAAAGCTTTCTGTTCAAAGTGGAAGGCTTGCTGCAGGTGCTCGGTGTTTTCTCCTTTCTCTGTTTGTTAATTCCACAAGCATTTCTTGAGCACATGCTGTGTGGCAGGCCCTGCAGTGTCCCAGACACCTCAGGGTTGCCTCAGTTTTGTGTCTCTTTTCCTCTGATCCGTGCAGAGGTGGAGCTGACACCCCCAGCCTTCACCAGCAAGGTTTTCGGAGTGGGTGGACAGGGCGCTTCTGCCTCCCTGACACCCTTTGATCGGTGCTCCTCACACACCCTCCACGCCCGTCTGGGTGGCGGCAGCCCTGGTCTGTCCCCTACATTCACACTGACCCCAGCCCTTCCCTGCACAACCCTCAGAGCCGCATCCTTCTGCTGAATCCTCGTCCCAGGGTATTGACCTCGAGCCCTTGGGTGACCTCCCCGGTGCCTTTCCCACAGTCTCCAGGCTCCCGGGCATCTCCTGTGTAGCCTGACATTCTGGGTGTGGGGTCTGTTGCCTGCCCTACTGTGTGCTGCCGGGGAGGCTGGAGGGGAGGGAACGTGGCTCGGGTGCCCGGCTGCCTGTGAGGTGCCCCTGCCCGCCCACACCAGAATCTCTTCACCTGCACCCCAGGGCCTGGTACACACTCTGAACGTTTGTGGGGTGTCTGAATCTCAGCTCCAGCTGCACACTCCTGGGCAGGTGGCTTCCTTTGTGGATTTAATGAGCTGCCATGTGAGGAACCTAGAGTCCAGGACATGACCTTCGTGAGCCCTCGGCAGCTGCCCCGATCTGGCTTCGGGCCTGATGTGGACCCCACACGCAGAAGGGGAATGTGGGAACTCGGTGCTGGCCGAGGGTCGAAGCTTGAGGGAAGAAGCTGGTCTGAGCCTGGGGTGCCCCAGCCCACTGGGCGCAAAGCAGCCCATCCCTGCTGCCGCCTAGTGCCTGTGTTAGGGAGCAAGGCCGAAGTGTTGGCAGCGAAGATTCCCGCGGCCCTGCCCAGTGGTGGCCACTGGGTGTGAGGGTGCCACATCCCCGGGCGCATGGCCAGTCTTTGCATGCGACCGCCATGCCCTGGGCCCCACCTAGCAGGGCCACAGGCCTGCGAGCAAGCAGGGGTGATGAGGTGAGAGCCCAGGGCTGTCCACCCCGGCCCTCCCTCCACTTCTCAAGGGCTGTGTGCTGGGGCCGCGCTCTGGCCTTCCCCCAGGCAGCCTCAGGCCCCTCTGAGCCCCAGCACCCCGTGCCTGATTGTTCAGGAGGATGACGCCCACCGTGGCCTGCTTGGTGATGTCGGCTCCTGGCCTGTGCCCCTGAGGGACCAGTCAGGGCGTTAGGGCGGCTCTGTGCTCTGAGGCCTGCTCGACACTCTTTCTTTCTTCCTTTCATTCACACCTGTTTCTCGCGTGCCTGCTGCGTACCAGGCCCAGACCGGGCTGCTGACACAGGGAGCAGGTGGAGGGTGTCGCCGGCACTGTCTCCATAGCACCCAGTGTCCAGAAAAGGGGCTGGTGGCCATGCTCCCGTGGGGTGGGAGGGCACCCACAGTTCTTGTCTCTAAGTGGTGGGCGCGCTCCGAGCTCAGGCCCGGGGCCGGGAGTGGGGGCAGACTGGGGCCGCGTCGCTGACCGGCTCTGAGGCGCGGGGCATCCTCTTCCCTAAAGCAGAAGTGATGCGCGGGTGGCATGCGGGAAGGCGAGTCCTCCCGGCCCCTGATGCGGCTTCCGTGGTGGTGCCGATGGCTGCTGGCTCTCCCCAGTCGCTGGGTGGGAGGAGCCGTGGGGCGGGTGGCACGGGGCGGACGGGCCCTTTCTCCTGCACTGGTTCCCGCAGCCTGGCCTGAGCGGGGGGGCTGGGGTTTGAGCGGGAGGAGGGTGGGCTGCCGATCCTCCTCCACTCCTGCCCTGCTGCCCCCCGGGGTGGCTCGCTCGCTGTGGACAGGCCGCCATGCCAGGGCTGTGTTCACACGGGCTGTGCCAGCCCAGTAGGCTCTAGGCACCGCATTTCACCCCCAAGGCAAGGCTCCCCCCCCACCCTCTCAGGAGACAACATCCTCTCCCCCTCCCTCCACCACCGCGGACCCTGTCTGGACGCCCACAAGCTCCTTCCCAGCAGTGACCCCTCTGCCCACCCCATGACCTCCAGGACCGCCCTGTTCCTTTCCACTGTCCCCTCTGGTCACCAGCCCCAGCATCTGCTTCCAGCCCTTGAATCCTCCACGTTCACTCCTGCCCTGCATCTCGGTGCTCCCTTCCCAGGGTGGTGGCGTGGCTCTCCCCTCTGCTTCAGCCCTCGGCCGCCTTCCACATAGCGTCGGGAGTCAACCCCAGGAGAGCCGGGGCTTGTCGGCCCTGGTGGCTGCACACAGCACCCCTGGAGTGTGGGATGGGCCTGGCATACACGGGCCCTCAGTGGGCGTTTGTTGAGCAGAGATGCCGTCATGTGAGCCAGGGTGACTGACGGGCAGCCCCGACCCCACGTGGGGTCAGTCCCCACCGAGAAACTGCTGGGTCAGCAGGGCCAGTGCGGGGGCAGGTGTCAGACCCAGGGAGTCACAGAGAAGTCACCCTGAGCCCAGGTGCGGCCCAGGAGGGCCGTGAGAGGGTAGGCACACAGCCTTGGGGGCATCAGGCCTGGGGAGGGGCCCTGAGCCTGGGGAGGGTCCTCTGGGCCGTGTGGTCAGAGGCTGGGATGCAGTGGCATCACAGGTGGTCCCTTGGCCCAGCCCTGCCCTGCCAGCTCGGATCACTGACTGGGGTCCAAGCCGTGCCCTTGCCCAGGACGTCAGCACCAGGTCGTGCAGGTCTGCAGGGCTCGACCCAGAACACCCTAATGCACCTCTCAGACCCTGCACCTCAGAGGCCACTACACCAGCAGCTGGGGGCAGCTGCAGGGCCAGTGGGCAGCCAGGTGCAGGCCTTGTCCACCGGGCGATGGGAGGGGCTGGGGCAGCTGCAGCACAGGGCTGGGGAAAGGCTGCCCGGGCTGTGGCTTTGCTGCAGCCCACGTGGGGACCAGGATTCCGGGTCCCTCAGGAGGGAGGGTGGGCGGTCCGCACCGCGCTCAGCCTGCAGCCCACAACTGGAAGTTGGTCTAGCTTAGTGGGGCAGCCTGCGGGCTGGGCCAGGAGCAGGGGAAACAGCGCACAGCCACAGCTGCCGCCCAGGGGCAGTGCTGGAGGCAGGTCCTTGTCGAAGCAGAGCCACATCTGAGGTCTCCAGGCCTCCCCCTCCCCCCACAAGCCCTCCTTGACCCTCCTCCCTCAGGCCCCCACCCCTCCACACATCCTCTTGGGGCTCTCCCAGTCCTCACGCCTGCGGGGGCCCTGTCCCAAGACTCCACAGTGACCGGCCGTCCGGTTGGGCCAGGCCATTCCAGGTGTCTTCTCCACCCTGGGAGGTGGGGGTGCCTGTGGCCTCTTGTGCAACCTGGAGCCCGAGGCCAGCAGCGCTGACCCGTGGCAGCAGCGTTCCCTGGAAACCTTGGAGCAGGTGCTCGGGTCACTGTCCCTGCAGCCTGGCAGAGCTGGAGGCCGCCCCCACCGAGGAACCCGACCTCCCGGCACGTGACGGCAGTGGCCCGGCCAGCTGGGGACGGCCGTCTCCTGCCCGCCTGCACCCATGGTGGGGGCGCCCCCTCCCTGGGGCTGGGGGCCGGGGTCGACCTGGGGGCTCAGTTGTGCAAAGACAGAATGGGCGGCAGGGCCCTCATCAGGGCTCATAGCCGGCCTGAGTCTGACCGTGTCCCTTGGCCACGGCCCTGGGGGTTTCCTCCTGCGACGTTGGCCGGGCCTGTCAGAGGCGGAAGAGGGAGCTCTGCATGTTTGTCTCTGACCCACCCAGTGCATTTAACTTCCACGCAAAACAGTTTGCCCCCAGAGCGCTGGCCAGTGCATTTCTGCCACCTGTTCACGGCAGTGATCTAAAAGGAAGAGTGACCAGTCGCTCGGGTGGCCTGGATGGAAAAGTGAAGAGGGGTCTTGGTTAAATGCTCCCTGATGTCTTGGAGTTCCCAGGGAAGTTACCGCAGGCTGCTGGGTGGCCAGATGGAACTGCTCATTAGCAATCAGCAAAACAGGTGGAAGTGAGTGTTCCTGGGAGAAGTAGAGCAAATGACCTCACTAAATAAGCCCAGTTTGCCAGAATGTTGGGTTAAGGGATATCGGCCCTGAGCGGAAAAGGAAACACAGCAAAAGGAGCGCAAAGCCCTTGCGCTCCACGAAGCGGTGATCTTGGGGTGCTGGGTGAAGGCACGCCCTCCCCCCGGGTGTGCTGCCTGCCAGGATTCAGGCCCCCAGGGCTGCGCTGGACATATCCCTCCTTGTTCTGGGGGAAAAAAAGCTAGAAAAAATTGTCATTCTTTCTCAGGGGCTCTTTTTTTTTTTTTTTTTTTAATTCATTTTATTGAGATATATTCACATACCATGCAGTCATACAAAACAAATTGTACACTTGATTGTTCACAGTACCATTACATAGTTGTACATTCATCACCAAAATCAATCCCCGACACCTTCATTATCACACACACAAAAACAACCAGAATAATAATTAAAGTGAAAAAGAGCAACTAAAGTAAAAAAGAACACTGGGCACCCTTGTCTGTTTGTTTGTTTGTTTCCTTCCCCCACCTTTCCACTCATCCATCCACAACCTAGACAAAGGGGAGTGTGATCCCCATGGCCCCCCCAATCCCACTGTCACCCTTCATAAGCCACATTTTTATACAATTGTCTTCAAGATTCATGGGTTCTGGGTTGTAGTTTGATAGTTTCAGGTATCTACCACCAGCTACCCCAATTCATTAGAACCTAAAAAGGGTTGTCCATATTGTGCCTAAGAGTGCCCACCAGAGTGACCTCTTGGCTCCTTTTGGAATCTCTCTGCCACTGAAGCTTATTTCATTTCCTTTCACATCCCCCTTTTGGTCAAGAAGATGTTCTCCATCCCATGATGCCGGGTCCACATTCCTCCCCGGGAGTCATATTCCACGTTGCCAGGGAGATTCACTCCCCTGGGTGTCTGATCCCATGTAGGGGGGAGGGCAGTGATTTCACCTTTCAAGTTGGCTTAGCCAGAGAGAGAGGGCCACATCTGAGCAACAAAGAGGCGTTCGGGAGGAGGCTCTTAGGCACAGTTATAGGGAGGCCGAGCCTCTCCTTTGCAGCAACCATCTTCCCAAGGGCAAATACTGTGGTAGAGGGCTCAACCCATCAAACCACCAGTCCCCTATGTCTGGGCATGTTAGCAACCATCGAGGTGGGGTAGGCCAATACCCCAGGGGCTCTTTTTTTAATACATTTTTTATTGTGGAAGGCTTGGCCAGGGGTGGAAGGGTTCTGGGGAGTGGGCAGCTGAGCACTGGGGGTGTCCCTGTTGCTCAGGAGCTGCTGAAGGTCCTTGGGTGCTCCTGCAGCTGGTGCAGACGAGGGTGGAGGAGCAGGGGTAACGTCTGTGCACAGGGAGGAAGCCCAAATTGTGGCCGAGAAATGGGGCAGGAAGGTGCTTTCTTGCACCTTGCTCTGGGCTGCAGATAGCTGGGGCCCCCATTCAGTCGGCATCAATTTTGGGGTCCTCCTTTGGCTCAGCTGTCCCTTTCTCCCCTCTTGGGACCTGCCAACCTCTCCGTTTTTCTCATCTGCTTTTCCAGATCAGCAACCAGAGCGCTGGTCCGGAGCTGGCCCCAGGATCCCCGAGGCTGATCTGCTGGGAGCCACCCTGGTCCAGAGGAGAGGCCAGGGATGGAGCGGAGGCCCCTCGCAGAGGGCAGAGCCCGGAGCTGCGCCTCTCAGGAGGGAGACCTGTGGGGGGGGGCGGCGGGCGGTAGGCCGACACTCCCAGGCCCCCAGAGCTGCGGCTGCTGCGGGAGCCCCCTCGCGGGGGAGCCGTGCGGTCCCACCTCCTCTTGCGACCCGGACCTCGTCACGCCCCAGGGGCCAAACCCTGGGAAGGGAGGCTGTCGCTGCCCGGTGAGGCCTCGCCGAGCCCCGGCCAGAGGGCAGTCCCCCGCCTGTGACGGTTCTGGCGGGCAGGCACCTTCCCGGAGCTGCCCGCGGGCCCAGCCGTGCGGAGACCACTCGGACGACAGACCGCGCGACCCTGGGACCGGCACGCAGGCCTTCCCCGGCCCCCCGCAGCGGAGCCCTTCGGCGGGGCCGTCCCACGCAGGCACACAGCCGCCAGCGGGCAAGGGCCCCCCGATCCATCCCGAGCGCGCCCCGGCGCCCCCAGCCCCGCGGCGGTACGCGTGCGCCGAGTGCGGCAAGGCCTTCGCGCGCACCTCCAGCCTGCTGCAGCACGAGCGCATCCACACCGGCGAGCGGCCCTACGCGTGCCCCGAGTGCGGCCGCGCCTTCGTGCGCTGCTCCGGTCTCCACCGCCACCGGCAGACGCACGCGGCCGCGCGGCCCCGGAGGAACTGCCTGCGAGGGCGCCCGGGCCCCCGGCGGGAGGCCAGGCCGTTCGCGTGCGCCGAGTGCGCCCAGGCCTTCGGCCTCTTCTCGCACCTGGTGGAGCACCGGCGCGTGCACACGGGCGAGAAGCCGTACGCGTGCCCCGAGTGCGGCAAGGCCTTCAACCAGCGCTCCAACCTGAGCCGCCACCGGCGCACGCACAGCAGCGCCAGGCCCTACGCCTGCGTGCTCTGCGACAAGGCCTTCAAGGGCCGCTCGGGGCTGCTGCAGCACCAGCGCGCGCACACCGGCGAGCGGCCCTACGGCTGCCCCGAGTGTGGCAAGGCCTTCCGCGGCTGCTCCGAGCTGCGCCAGCACGAGCGCCTGCACTCGGGCGAGAAACCCTACATCTGCCGCGACTGCGGCCAGGCCTTCGTGCGCAACTGCAGCCTGGTGCGCCACCGGCGCACGCACACGGGCGAGCGGCCCTACGCCTGCGGCCAGTGTGGCCGCGCCTTCAGCCAGCGCTCCAACCTCACCGAGCACCAGAAGCGGCACGCGGGCCGCGCCGCGCGCTGAGCCGGATCCGGGCCCTGAGCGCACCGCACACGTTCTGGCCTTGTAAACCTCGCGGGGTGGACGGCGCGGCCGCAGGTCTCACGAAGGTCGGCGCGCCCAGGCCTATGTGTCCCGAGGAGGCGCCTAGTCCGCCCCCCATGGTGGCCTCACTGCGCCCGGTGGTACTGGGAAAACGGGGTGAAGGGTTTCCCGTGGGCCCAGCCAGCGAGTGGGACAGGCAGGTCTTCCACCAGGACCTTCAGTGCCCTTCCCGCTGGCCGCAGTAGTCCTCGGTGGTCACGCGGTGGCCGGGCTCTGCCTCTTCCCGTAGGTTTTCACCAGGCTTCCTCCGGCCACCCGGGAGCAGGGGCCCCTTGCTGGGAGAGAGGGTCTGCAGTGTCCGGGTGGATTCCCTGGCACCCCGGGGCTGCTCTGCAGCTGCGGGACAGGGCGGCGGCCTGTAGTGCTCCAGTCCGCAACCCCGAGGGAGCCCACCCTGGGGTGGGTTTACCTCCACTCTCAAGCAGGTGAGGCCTTAGCCAGTCCAGGACCAGCCACTGCCCCTGGGAAAACCTGAGGATGAGGTGGGGGCCGCCCAGGGCTGGGCAGACACTGAGGGAAACAAAGGGGGACCGGGTGGTGTCAAGCCCCACACTGGACTCGCTGTGTGACCTTGACTAGCTCACTTCACCTCTCTGTGCAAAGTGGGGCAATGACAGCACCTCGGGTGAAAGTGTCATGTCACCGGCTTGGCTCTGCCTGCTGAGGGTCATGTGCCCCATGTGTGTGACTGGCCTGTGGGCTCCAGCCTTGTCCCCCAGGGCCCCTCTTTCAGGTCTCAGGCTGCACCGGATTCTGCCTTCTGTGCAAGCTGCAGCCTTGTGGGTCCTAGTGGGCCCTGGCTTGTGGTCCCTGGGGGGTGAACAGAGTGTCCGGCCTGTGTGTGCTTACGTAAGTGCTGGAAGGACAGACAGACGGATGGGTGCGTGGTGTCAGGACAGGTCCCCGTGTCCTTGCCTTACTACAGGGGAGGATGCAAGAGTGGGTCAGCACTGGTGGTGCCTGCTTCGCCTGTCACCACTCCCCACCCTGCACCTGGGACCCTTGGGCGGGTGGTCCCGGCTGGCTGGACTTGCCTTGTCCAGTCTCCTGGGCATCTGAGGCCAGGGTGGAGTCGCAGGTCCTCCCTTTCCCTCACGTCCCCCATCTGGGCCTGTCGGCTCCGCGGTCAGGTCCCCCCGAGAATCTGCCCCTTCCACCCCTCCTCCTGCCCCCCGCCCAGTCCCCCCTCAGCCTCCTGGGTGCGGTGGAGACCCGAGCAGCTCCCGCCCCCTCCTCTCAGCAGAAGAAAGTATTGAGTCGTCAGCCTAGTCCTCAGGTCCCTGCAGGGCCGGGCCCGGCCACCCCTCACCCCGTCACCACCCGCAGGCTCTCCCCTCCCGGCCTCCTGCTGGCCCATGTCACAGCTGCTCTGTCTCAGGGCCGGCCCCGTCCCAGGCTAGGTTGTCGGCTGCTGATGCCGAGCCCCCGGCGAGGTGGGCTGGGAGGTTGGTGACGTGTCGAGGCTTCCTGGTGAGAGCAGGGCAGGCCTTCTGAGCTGGTCTGTAAACCCTCAGAAGAGCAAGAAACGGAGGCCGGCTTGGGGGTGGGATGGTGCCTGGGGTGTGGGGCTGTGGTGAGGGTTCCCAGGCACGGGCCGGTGGAGTGTGGGGACCAGAGGAGGGGACACCCGGCAGTCCTCTTCGGCTGGCCCAGGGGAGGGAGGAGGGAAGTGGGGGGCGGTCAGACAGCGAGAGGTGGGGGCTGTGTCTCCATTGCACTCGGGCTCCCGGGCACACGTGCCATTCCCGCCACACGGTTTGTTCATGCACCTCCTTCCGGGCTCCCTCCCCAAGTGTCACCTCCTCTGAGAGGCATTCGCCCCCCCCCACCCCGCTGGGCCCGGGGTGGCCTTTTCTTGTTCACCGCTGTGTTCCCAGCACCTGGGGCAACTCTTAGTAAAAGTTGGATGGATAAACAAATAAATCTGGAGACAGAAATATCTGGAAACTTGTCACCATCAAGGGAGCTTTTCACAACCCAAAACACCTAGTTCCCTCAAGCTTTAAGGGGTCAGGAATTCAGGCTTAGCTGGTTGGTTCTGGCTTGGGGTCTTGAGGTTGCAGTCGGGCTGTGGGTGAGGATGGCAGCTGTCCCAGGGCTTGTGTGGACCGAGAGGATCGGTGGCAGGTCCTTGTCCTCACCTGGCCTCTCCCAGGGCTGCCCGGTGGCCTCGACATGGTGGCTGGTTTTCCCCATAACGGGCCAGGAGACAGGCTGCGGAAGTCAGTGACACCCGTGGCCTCGTTCCGGAGGTGACACCCTTCGTTCTCCACATTCACTCTTGAGCAGCGTGTCCTTCGGTCGTGCTGACCCCAGGGGGCCCCTGTGCAGCAGGGAGGTGAGGAGCTGGGGGCAGGGTCGCGCGGGGCTGCTTTGGCTTCCTCCTGAGCAGCAGTGTCCGGTGAAGCCGAGCACCCCGCCCTCCGAGGGGGGGTGGCCTGGGCAGTCACACGGACTCTTGCCACCACTGCCCTCCTCCTAACGGCGGTGTCCTCCCCCGGCTGTCCACCTCTTTGCCTTGACCTGGGCCTCGGCTTCCCCTCCAGCCCCACAGCTGTGTCATGGCTCTTCTGCGTGGCCAGCTCTCGCTCATGGCCACGTGGGGAGGAATCCTCTCCCACGCGAGCCCCGGGCCGGGCCTTGCCCTCTCCCTGCCGGGGCCCCACAGTGGGGAGCGGGGAGGCCGCTGGGGCCCCGCAGTGGGGAGTTGTGCGCTGGCGGAGCTGCAGGGACCACGCGAGCCCGGATGTCCCGTCCCTGGGCAAGTCCCTCGGCCCCCAGGTCCTGAGCTGCTTCTGGCCCCCTTGTCACGCGGTGACTGGCTTCTGACCAACAGAATGTGGGGAGATGGGGCTGCGTCCCTCAGGGACCAGGCGTGGAAAGCATCGGGGCTTCCGCCTTGCGCTGTCCGTGCACGAGAACGTGTCGCCAGGATATTTCATTTTGATAATTAAAATCTTCAACCCCGTGATGGTCGTATCTGAGCTTCATGTCAAAGGAAATCTGCGTCCTTCCCTCCCAGCCCTGCTTTTTTTTTCCTCCAGTCCAGTATAATCAAAACAAAACAAAAACCCTCTTTCTAGGAGTATAACACATGCAGAAAGTGCCCGTGATGTAAGTGCACAACTTGCTGAAGTTTCCCGAACCGAACCCGTTGTGTGCGCAGCTCCTGGGCCAAGAAAGAAGACGTTTCCAGCACTTAGGGACCCCTCGGGCCTCTCCCAGCCATCTCCCACCCCAAAGTAACCCCCATCCCGACTCTGACACCACAAGTTCCTTTTATCTTGTTTGGAGCGCCGCAGAACCGTGCGGTGTGCGCCATGTCTGCCTCTCTCGGCTAACCCTGTCCCCTCCGTGCTGCTGCGTCCAGCGTGTCCCGTGTTCTCTCTCGTGCTGTTGTGTTTGTGTGTGGCTGCGTCATGTGTACTTTCCACTCTGCTGTTGTCGCTCCCTCTTCCCCCTGCCCTTGGGGGAGCCTGCGGTGGGGAGGCCCCAAGAGTGCCCCCCAGCCTCCTTCCCTGCACCCCGCGCCCCCGGTGACTCTGGCCACAGTTGCAGGTTGAGCGTCTCGTGGCTTCCGCCTCCTGAAGGTTCCCTGCTGGACCTGCCTGGCCCGGCCTCTCCCTCACCAGCCATTCGTGATGCCCCACAGCCTCTGCCCCCGGCCCCCCCATGGTCACGTGCAGGTGCCTCCTCGTGCCACCTCCCGTGCCGTTCCCTGGGGTCCGGTCCCCCAAAGTCCCGAGCCCGGAGCTGCGCGGCTGCCTTGGCTCTGGGCTCCGGAAGGATCTTTTCACTGGGCTGGGAGGCGGGTGCAGCCTGTCCTCAGGCTCCCGGGGATGTTGCCTCTTTGAAGCCCCCCCTGGGCCCAGGGGGAGGGGGAGCAGCCCCTGCCCACCCCCCGGCGGCTTCCCACAGGACACCTCGAGCCCCAAGCTCCTGGCCACCCACCTCCTGCCCTGCAAGGCTAGTGTTCCCTGCACACCCTGCACAGGGGGATGCAGCCCTGGGGTTCTGTTTGCATTTTGGGGACCCATTACAAGTTCCTGGTACCCCAGCAATGTCAGCGCCCACGATCGTGAGGGAGGCTGTAGCTGCCGCCCGAGGGCTCACCCGGAGAGCAAACCCGGCGGACAAGGACGGCCCCTCGGGAACGCTGGGAACATCCTCCCGTCAGAAATCACACATTTTCTCACTGTTCGCCCTAAAGGGAGGCCCAGCCAGTGTGCTGGATGAGGTGGTTCCCCAACGATGGCCGGAGGGGACACTTCCCTTCCTCAGGGCGAGGCGGGGTCCCCGGGAGAGCCGCCCCGGCACAGGCCCCAGGTGCATGGGAGGGACGTGGAGGGAAGAGAGATTCGGAGCTGCTGGCCCTGGGGTCGCGGCAGCTGCACGAAGCCCCCTGAGCTCCTGGAGCTGGTCTCAGGCTGGGGCCGAGGACGCGGACAACAAGCAACGGGAATGAGGCGGGAGCGAGGAGCGAGCCTGGAGGGGTGCGAGGGCTGCGGTTTGCAGATGGGCCGTGGGGGGCCTGAGGCTTCCTGGGGCGGCGTAGAACAGCGGAGATTTACCCGCACGACTGGAGACCAGAAGCAGAAATCACGTCTGGGGCTGAAACGCAGGTGCGGACGGGCAGGGGCTCCCGAGCTCCAGGAGAGGCTGCCGCTGTGGCCACGCTGCTCCTTCCTGTCTGTCTGTCTGTCTGTCCGTCTCCCCTGCCTCACGCTCATAAGGGTCCCCGTGGGTAACCCAGGATGTTTCCTGCTCCGGATCCTGAATTCACAAGTTCTGGGGTCTGCACCTGATCTGTTTGGGGCACCGCGCAGCCTGCCCAGGGCCCCCGGGAGGGGCTGTCGGGCCCATGGGCAGGAAACCCAAGTGGGAGGTTGGGGCTCTCCTGCTCCCCGCGGTGCAGGCAGATGTTTTAGTCGTGATTCCCGTGCTCCTTCTCCCGCCTCTGTGGGGGCCAAGCCATGGCCGAGATGCCCACACCCTAACCCTGGAGCCACGACTGCGTCTCCTTAGGTGGTCGGAGGCACCTTGCACGTGTGGGTGAGTTGAGACCTTGGGGTGGACGATGATCCTGAGGCCCTGCTCGGACACCCAGCGGCTGCCCTTTGTCCTCCCCCCACAGGCCCGGCCGCCTTCCGGGAAGCACGAACAGGGGAGAGGTCAGTGGCCCTTGCCCACCCCCACTGTCCTTGCTCCCGGCTTTATCAGCCCAGGCGCCTCCTCACGGGAGGCGGCACGGAGGAGGGCACCATGGCTGTCCTGCTGGCCTCCCTGCTGCTCTGGGGTGAGGTGTCCTGGGCGCTGGGGGCCCCTGGGTGGGAGGGGGTGGGGAGGGCCAGGAACAGGGTCTCACGGGCACCCTCTCCGCAGGCCTGGTGCTGGGCCCGGAGACCGAGGCGGCTGTCTGTGAGTGCGGGGCTGGGGCTGGGGGTGGGGGGCACAGCCAGGGCGCCGCGCTCACCCCTGTCCCCCACAGACGTGGAGACCCGGCCGAGGCTGTGGGCAGAGGCCGAATCGCTGCTGGAGCCCTGGGTCAATGTGAGGCTGACGTGCCGGGCCAGCCTGGACACCCGGGACTTCCAGCTCTTCAAGGACGGGGTGGCCCAGGAGCCCGTGCACTTCGATGAGCTGCGCACAGAGCACCAGTTCCCGCTGGGAGCAGCGACCCACGACGCACGGGGCCTCTACCGCTGCCGCACGACCCTGGGCGCCGGGTGGACGGGGCTGAGTAACCTGGTGGAGGTGACAGGGACAGGTGAGCAGGGCCGGGGAGGGGCCGGGGGGGCTCCTTCCCCCACTTGTCATCCTCCCTGTCCCCTTCCCTGAGCAGCCAGGTGGCCTCGGGCAAGTCACCAAATGTCTCTGAGGCTGTTTCCCCATCTACAAAATGGGCATGCTCTGTGAAGAATAAATCCCCAGGAAAGGCTGAGGGCCGCCGGGCACACAGCAGGGGCCCGGTCAGTGTCTCCTTGCTTTGCAGCCCTGTCTATTTACAGTGCCTTCCACCTCCCAGTTCCCTCTTACATTTCCACCTGGGTCACCCATCGCCCCCTGGTTCTGCGGGGCACCCATCGTTCTTGCCCCTTCTCGCACAGAGTCCCTGCCCCCACCCTTGCTTTGGGCGGATCCAGTGTCCTGGATCACACCCGGCCTGAATGCGACCCTGCTGTGCCGCGGGGAGCTGCGGGGCGTGACCTTCCTCCTGAAGCGGGAAGGCGACAAGGACTTTCTCGAGGTTGCCGAGAGCCCAGATGACGTGGAGGTCACTTTTCCGGTCCACCGCGCCAGCAACTACACCTGCAGCTACCGGACTCATGCCACGGGCGCCCCCTCGGAGCCCAGCGCCGCCGTGAGCGTCGAGGAGCTGGGTGAGCACGTGCACCACCCGGAGGGCTTCCCGGAGGTGGAGGCAAGGGAGGCCCGGGCGGCGTCCGTCTGCACCCCGCGCGGAACATCCCCGCCCAAGGCCGCACGGTGGCCTGGCCTTGGGCGGGTGGGAGGTGGCCACGAGGAAGGGGCTCCGGGGCTCCCGCGGCGAGGGCGGAGTAGCTCTCGCCGGGAAGGGTGTGGGAGGCCGGGGCTCGGGCCGCCCGCAGCGACCGTCCGCGCCTTGCAGCGGAGCCGCCCGCGCCGAGGCTGGGCCTGGACAGAGACGCCGCCGGCGTGGTGCGCCCGGGTGCCGCCGTCACCCTGGTCTGCGAGGCGCCCCTGAGCGGCGTGGAGTTCGAGCTGCTGCGGGGCGAGGCCGCGGTGCCCGCGCCCCGGATGAGCACCAGCCCCGAGCGCATCTTCTTCCTCCTGGAAGCGCCGGCCCCGGGCCCAGGCGGCCCCTACACCTGCCGCTACCAGCTGCGCGCCCCGCAGGCCGTTTGGTCCGCCCGCAGCGCGCCCGCGGAGCTGCTGCTGAGCGATGGTGAGCTGGCCCGGCCTCAGTTTCCCCCCTGAGAGAGCGCCGGTGGTCGGCAGGCCTGGGAGCGCACACCCGCAGCGGGCTGCGAGCCCCTCGCCCCGCGGGGCACTAGGAGCCCAAACGCGGTTGAAACATCCCGCACCCCGCCACCGGGTGTTTGTATAGTCAAAGCAATGAACAAGAAACGGTGGAGGGGTGCGCGGGAGGGCCCAGGAGCGCGGGAGGCCGGGTGCGGGCTGCGGTTCCCGCAGGTGGTCCGGGCGGGCTTCCCCACGGAGGCGGCCGACCCTCGAGGCGGGGGCGCGGGCAGCGTGGCGGCCCCGAGGCCTCAGCGCCTCTTCCGTGCAGCTTCCCCTCCGCGGCTGGGCGCAGGGACAGCGCCGGCCCCGCCAAGCGCCCCGCACCAGCCGCGTCCTCCCGCGCAGGGACGCTGCCCGCGCCCGAGCTCTCGGCGGAGCCCGCGGGCCTGAGCCCCGCGCCTGGCGCGCTGGTGCAGCTGCGGTGCCGGGCGCCCCGGGCCGGCCTGCGCTTCGCTCTGGTGCGCGAGGACGCGAGCGGGTCCCGGGTGCACCGGCGCCTGCGCCCCGCGGAGGCCGAGGCGGTCTTCGAGCTGCGCGTCGTGTCGGTGCGGGACTCGGCCAACTACAGCTGCGTCTACGTGGACCCGCAGCCGCCCTTCGCGGGCTCGGCGCCCAGCGCGCCCCTGGAGCTGCGCGTGGCGGGTGAGCGGCGGGGCAGCCAGGGCCTCTTCCCGGCGGCAAAGTGGGCGCCCGCCTTCCCGGGAGCGGGGTGCAGGGCCGCGGCCGGGGATCTTGGGGACACCTGGCGCTTGGGCTCCTTTCCCAAGGACTGAGGCTCCGCGGAGAGGCGTTTAAGAGCAGGGAGGCTGAACTCGGGGTTTCTTGTTCGAATCCCTGCCGGTTTTGCGCCCGCTCTTGCCTCAGTTTCCCTGTGTACACACGTCAGTTGCCACCACTATTGACTATTACCCCGCCCCCACCGGGCCTCGGCTCCCACAGGTGGGAAGCTAATGATTAATTGCCCCGGTTCCCGGGGGTCCCACTTGGTCCCCTGGTTTCCTCCTCAAGGTCCGGGAGGGGGGTGGGGGACACTGCGCCGCCAGACCGCGCCAGGAGCACTGTTTCCCCTGATTATTTCCTTCCTCCCCCTCATGCGTCCCGAGGTCCTGAGTGCGGATGCTGGGGACGCCCTAAAGCCTCGGGGCAGGCGCGGGTCTGGTGGGCCCTCAAGCTTGTGGGGCAGGGGAGGAGACGAAGGCAGCCAGGCAGGGGCAGCAGCTGGAGGGGTGGGGGGCCCAGCAGGCCTGGGCCTTTCGGGGGGCGACTGACCAGGCCCCGCCCTCAGGGCCCCTTCCGCGGCCTCAGCTGCGGCCTCTGTGGCGCGGCGCGGTGACCCCGGGCCGGGCCGCCGTCCTGCGCTGTGACAGCCACGTGCCCGAAGTCAGCTTTGAGCTGCTGCGGGAGGGCGAGGTGGTCGACGCCACGCAGCGCTGGAGCACCGCCCCGGAGGTGGACCTGGAGCTGACCTACGTGGGGCCCCAGCACGTCGGCAACTACACCTGCCGCTACCGCGCCTGGGGGCCCCAGCCCTTCCTGTCGGAACTCAGCAACGCCGTGGAGCTCCGGGTGGCAGGTGAGGGCTCCCTGGGTCCCAGCTCCCCTTTCCTGCCCATACCGTGCCGGCTGCCAGGAGGCCCCGGGTCGTCTCCCCGGCAGCTGGATAAGGTGTGTGGACTCTGCCTGGGTGTGTCGGGGACGTGTGGGCAGGAGAGCGGCAAGTGCAAAGGCCCCGAGGCGGGAGGTGGCTCGGCCAGAGGGAGGCCGTGGGCGGCGTCGCTGGCCGCTCACCGAGTCCTTTCTTCCCCGCGGAGCCTCGGAGAGGTCTCCCGCTGCAGGAGGGAGGTGGGCACAGGACCCCCGTCGTTGACCCTGCTCCCCAGAGCTCACCTGCCCCCTCATTTCCTTTTGTCAAATGTGTCAAAAGGAAGCTGATCCAGCTGCCAGTGGGATCCTCAGGAAGTCCCTTCTGCGACCTGGCTCCCATCCCTCCTGCTGGCCGGAGTCTGGGCTCCTCAAGAGGGGCTGAGGGCTCTCCACCCCCTCCTTCTTCCCAGGAATTAATAAATGTGAAGAGAGACTTTGTTTACAGTGTGTCTTCGGCCAGTGGGAGCAGATGAGCCCTGGAGGAAGGGGAAGGGGCTGCCGGGCCTGGGGCTGCACCCTGAGGCCCCTGGGTGGAAGGGCTGGGGCTGGATCACGGGCTCTCGTTTTTCAAGGCCCCCTTCCTCTGGCCTCTTGGAGCAAGTCCCCAGCAGGGGCAGCCTGGCCTCCGCCACGGAGCTGAAGGGTCCCCACCCCGGGAGGTGGCCCGAGGGGCTGTGAGGCGGGTCTCGAGGCCGCGCCTCCCGGACTGGGGTTCCGGGCAGCAGGAAGGGCCCGGTGACTTCCTGCTCTTCCCCTCCCGCCTCCTTCGCTCCCCGGGCCCTCCCGGGAGCAGGCGTGCGGGGCCTGGCGCACAGCAGGTGCTCACCGGTGCTTCATGGAGTGTCAAATGGAGTTTTTCCATTTCCTCTAAGTGAGCTTTACTTGCAGAGTTGTTCCTACTATTCATATAACCTTTTAATATCTACAAGGTCTGTGGTTATAGTTCCTTTTTCATGACTGAGGTTGGGAATTTAGGTCTTTTCTCTTTTTTTTCTTTAACAGTCTAACTAGGGATTTACCAACTTTATTATGACGAAATGGGGGTCAGAGACATGGCCAAGGTCACATAGCTAATAAGTTACTAGTCAGGGCTGGGCCCATTCCGGGGCCACACTCTGACCAGCTCCCCTGCATCGAGCAACGCACAGCCCTTGACTTCTGGGCGCCCCCAGCTGTGCCTGCAGCAGGTGAGAGGGCAGAAGGGGAAGTGGGGGCCGCAGCATGGCCTCCGTGGCCTTCCAGAGGTGCCTTCAGGTGAGCCCGGAAATGCTCCATTTGCACGTTGCAGAGGCAAAGCTCCCCAAGGACCTCGTGCAGGATTCTTTGTTGGCTCCAAGAAAGGAGCCTTTTCCCAGAGCCCCTTTACAGCGGTCCCTGTTTTTTGTTTTTACTTTTTCCCCCCAACTTTTTTTTTTTTTTTTTTTTCATTTTTATTGAGATTGTTCAGATACCATACAATTATCCAAAGATCCAAAGTGTACAATCACTTGCCCCTGGGTACCCTCATACAGCTGTGCATCCATCACACTTAATTTTTGTTCAATTTTAGAAACTTTTCATTACTCCAGACAAGAAATAAAGTGAAAGATGAAAAAAGAAAAAAAGAAAAGGAAACTCTAATCCTCCCCTATCCCTAACCAACCTCCCTCAATTGTTGACTCCTAGTATTGATATAGTACGTTTGTTACTGTTTATGAAAAAATGTTGAAATACTACTAACTGTAGTATATAGTTTGTAATAGGTATATAGTTCTTTCCTATATGCCCCTCTATTATTAACTTCTAATTGTATTGTCATACATTTGTTCTGGTTCATGAAGTGATTTCTAGTATTTGTACAGTTGATCATGGACATTACCCACCATAAAGAATCAGACAATACCACCAATGTCAAGTGTCTCACATGCCTCCCTTATCCCCCCCTCTTATCTGCATTCACCTTGGTATATCACCTTTGTTACATTAAAGGAAGCATAATACAATGATTCTATTAGTTACAGTCTCTAGTTTATGCTGATTGCATCCCTCCCCCAATGCCTCCCCATTTTTAACACCTTGCAAGGTTGACATTTGCTTGTTCTCCCTCGTAAAAGAACATATTTGTACATTTTATCACAATTGTTGAATACTCTAGATTTCACCAAGTTACACAGTCCCAGTCATTATCTTTTCTCCTTTCTTGTGGTGTCTCACGTGTTCCCCATCTTCCTCTCTCCACCGTATTCATAGTTACCTTTGTTCAGTGTACTTACATTGTTGTGCTACCATCTCCCAAAATTGTGTTCCAAACCACACACTCCTGTCTTCTATCACCCTGTAGTGCTCCCTTTAGTATTTCCTGTAGGGCAGGTATCTTGTTCACAAAGTCTTTCATTGTCTGTTTATCAGAAAATATTTTGAGCTCTCCCTCATATTTGAAGGACAGCTTTGCTGGATACAGGATTCTTGGTTGGTGGTTTTTCTCTTTCAGTATCTTAAACATATCACACCACTTCCTTCTTGCCTCCATGGTTTCTACTGAGAGATCCGCACATAGTCTTATTAAGCTTCCTTTGTATGTAATGGATTGCTTTTCTCTTGCTGCTTTCAGGATTCTCTCTTTGTCTTTGACATTTGATAATCTGATTATTAAGTGTCTTGGCGTAGGCCTATTCATATCTCTTCTGTTTGGAGTACGCTGCGCTTCTTGGATCTGTAATTTTATGTCTTTCTTAAGAGATGGGAAATTTTCATGAATTATTTCCTCTATTATTGCTTCTGCCCCCTTTCCCCTCTCTTCTCCTTCTGGGACACCAATGATACGTACATTATTGTACTTTGTTTCATCTTTGAGTTCCCGGAGACGTTGCTCATATTTTTTCATTCTTTTCTCCATCTGCTCCTTTGCGTGTAGGCTTTCAGGTGTTTTGTTCTCCAGTTCCTGAGTGTTTTCTTCTGCCTCTTGAGATCTGTTGTTGTATGTTTCCATTGTGTCTTTCATCTCTTGTGTTGTGCTTTTCATTTCCATAGATTCTACCAGTAGGTTTTTTGAACTTTTGATTTCTGCCGTATACAGGTCCAGTGCTTCCTTTACAGCCTCTATCTCTTTTGCAATATCTTCTCTAAACTTTTTGAATTGATTTAGCATTAGTTGTTTAAATTCCTGTATCTCAGTTGAAGTGTACGTTTGTTCCTTTGACTGGGCCATAACTTTGTTTTTCTTAGTGTAGGTTGTAATTTTCTGTTGTCTAGTCATGGTTTCCTTGTTTATCCAAATCAGGTTTTCCCAGACCAGAACAGAGGGAAGAAATATTCAGTATCTGGTTTCCCTGCGGGTGTGTCTTAGAAAATTGCTCCACCCTTTGATGCCTCGGGTCACTGTGCTTTTCTGCCCAGCAGGTGATGCCTGTTAGCCTATAATTCTTGACTGGTGTGAGGAGGTATGGCCCTGTTCCCCCAGGCTCTGGGGTCTGGTTCTGAATGGAAAGGGCCCCACCCCTTTCCTCCTAGAGAAGACAGACCCCCCAGGTGGAGGTCATTAGCATTTCAATGGTCTCTCTCTCTGCTTGTACTGTCTCCGCCCTTCCCCCCCGCCCCGAGTCACAGCCCTGGAAACTGAAAATGACTGGGGCTTTCTCCACTGAGCCGAAAAAGAAACAGATAGTCCCCTTCAGACCCAGTCAAGGCGACCCTCCGGCTCTCCCAGGTCAGTCGTCACCCAAAGCCTCTGTCTGTTTTTTGGGGCTGCATACCTGTAGTGAGCAGTTCACACTCGCTACTTAAAATCCCAGTTGGAGCTCAGCTGAGCTATATTCGCTTGCTGGGAGAGAGCTTCTCTCTGGCACCACGAGGCTTTGCAGCTCGGACTATGGGGGAGGGGGTCTCCCGACGTGGTTCCGCAGGTTTTACTTACAGATTTTATGCTGTGTTCTCGGGCATTCCTCCCAATTCAGGTTGGTGTATGATGAGTGGATGGTCTCGTTTGTCCCCCCGCAGTTATTCTGGATTATTTACTAGTTGTTTCTGGTTTTTTGTAGTTGTTCCAGGGGGACTGCTTAGCTTCCACTCCTCTCTATGCCGCCATCTTGCCTGCCCGTCCCAGAACAGTCTTTCCCCCCCAACTTTTAATTTTGAAATAATTTCAAACTTACAGGACGGCTGCAAAAATAAAACAAACGCAATGCAGAAAACTCTAATATACCCCCTATTTAGATACCCAGATTTACCAACTTTTAACATTTTGCCACATTTGTTGTACCTATTTTCTAAACATTTGAGAGTAGCTTGCATACATCTTGCTTCTTGAACACATAATATTTCTATGTATATTTCTTAAGAAAAAAGATATTCACTTATGTGACCACATTTAGTACAGTTATCAAGTTCAAGAAATTAACACTGAAATAAAGCATATAGTCTATATTCCAGTTTTTTCAATTGTCCCAATAATGTCTTTTGGGCATTTTCTCCTCCATTAGATCCAGTCTAGGATCATGGATTGCATTTAATCGTCATTGTTTCGTGAGTCTCGCTCTCTTTAAATTATGGAAACATTTACACAGCATAAAATTTCCCTTTTCAACCACTCCCAAACATACAATTCAGTGGGATTAATCACATTCGTAACGTTGTGCTTCTCTCACCACCATGCGCTATCAAAACCTTCCCATCACCCCAAACATGACCCCTGCACCCCTGATGCGATAACTTCCCATTGCTCCCACCCCCACTCTGGCAACCTATACTTCTCTATGAATTTGCATATTCTAGTTATTTCATGTAAGTGGAATCCTATTTGTCCTTTTGTGTCTGACTTACTTCACTCAACATGATGTCTAAAGGGTTCATCCACGTTGGAGCGTGTATGAGAACTCCATTCCTTTTTATGGCTGGATAATATTCCACTGTACATGTAAGCCACATTTTATTTATCCTAATTCATCTGTTGATAGACATTTGGGTTGATCCACTTTCTGGCTCTTGTGACTAGTGCTGCTGTGAACACTGGTTTTCTGTATCTCAGTTCCTGCTTTCACTTCAATTGGGTATATATCTGGAATAGGATTGCCAGATTACGTATTTGTTTTATGACTCAGGGTATGGTCTATTTTGGTGACTATTCCATGTGCACTTGCTTTTGAAGTCTAACTTGTCTGATATTAATATAGTTACTCCCGCTTTTTTCTGGTTGTTGTTTGCATGAAATATCTTTTTCCAACCTTTCACTTTCAGTCTATGTTTGTCCTTGTGTCTAAAGTGAGTTTCTTGTAGACAGCATATAGATGGGTCCTGTTTTTTAATCCATTCTGCCAGTCTGTGTCTTTTTATTGGGGAGTTTAATCCATTTACATTTAGTGTTATTACTATAAGGGCAGTACTTTCTACTACCATTTTGTTTTTTGGAATTTATATGTCATATCTTATTTTTTCCTCTCCTTTTACCTTTCCTGATAATCTTCATTTCTGCACTCTTCTCCAACTCTCTCTCTCCTGTCTTTTCCTATCAGCCTGTAGCACTCCCTTTAGTATTTCTTGTAGTGCCGGTCTCTTATTCACAAACTCTCTCAGTGTCTGTTTGTCTGAAAATGTTTTAATCTCTCCCTCATTTTTGAAGGAAAGTTTTGCTGGATATAGAATTCTTGGTTGGCAGCTTTTCTCTTTCAGTATCTTAAATATATCATGCCACTGTCTTCTTGCCTCCATGGTTTCTGCAGAGAAATCTGTACATAGTCTTATTGACCTTCCTTTGTATGTGATGGATTGCTTTTCTCTTGCTGCTTTCAGAATCCTCTTTGTCTTTGACATTGGACAATCTGACCAGTAAGTGTCTTGGAGTAGGTCTATTGGGATCTATTCTATTTGGGGTACGTTGTACTTCTTGAATCTCTAATTTTCTGTCTTTTATAAGAGTTGGGAAATTTTCAGTGAATATGTCTTCTATTACTCTTTCTGCCCCCTTTCCCCTCTCTTCTCCTTCTGGGATACTCATAACACGTATATTTGTGTGTTTCATGTCGTCACTCAGCTCCCTAAGACCCTGCTTATATTTTTCCATTTTTTTCACCATCTGTTCTTTTGTGTGTATGAATTCGAATGACCTGTCTTCCAGTTCACTGATCCTTTCTTCTGCCTGTTCAAATCTACTGTTGTGTCCCTCCATTGTGTTTTTCATCTCCTCCATCGTGACCTTCATTCCCATGAGTTCTGCCATTTGTTTTTTTAAGTTTATGAATTCTTCTTTATGGTCAGCCAGTGTCTTCTTAATATCCTTCAGCTCTTTTGCTATATCTTCCTTCATTTCATCAAATTTATTTAGCATTAGTTGCCTCCACTCTTGTGTCTCAGCTGAGCTATTAGTTTGTTCCTTTGGCTGGTCCATGTTTTCGTGTTTCCTGGTATGGCTTGTTATCTTAAGTTGTCTAGGCATCTGATTGTCTTGCTTAGTTTATTTTGGAGCTTGTTTTCTGTCTTTTACTTAGTGGTTTTCTTGTTGGTTGGCTTTGTTTTCTGGCCTCTGTTATTCAGTTCAACTTATTCTAGACCTCTAACTTAGGTTCTATTTAGTTGATCAGAATTTTTCTCTTCTTGTTTTTTCTGTTTCTTGCTCTGCCTCTATGTAACCTTTTTGTGAGTGGGTCTCCTCAGATATGGTCGACCCTAGTCAGATTTTCCCAGTCTAGTGAGGCCCAGGTCTCATTGGGAGGGTATGGAGTTTTCCTGAGAATGAGACCCTCCTATGAGGCCTTTAGAATTGGTGCTTTTCCTCTCCTGTCCAGCAGGTGACGCTGGCCAGCCCGCCGCTCCCCCACCAGTGTAAGGAGGTGTGGAGCCTTTAGTTCTCCTGGTGACTCTGATCCTGTCAGGGGCGTGGCTGACTGAAGCCGGAATCTGAATTCCAGCCCCTGGGGTCTGAATTCCCAGAAGGAGGACTGCCAGTTGAGCTGGGCCTCCCTCCACTCTCCCAATCCTCAGAACTCCAGTTGTCTCTCAGGGGCACTATTCCCTTCTCCCCTCTCCTCTTTGGGGCCTCTCCAGGTAGATTCCTTGGTCAGCCTGAGTTGCCAATTAAAGACGGGGCTGGAGGCCTTCAGTAGTGAATACGGAACTCAAAGACACTTTGGGTACTGTGTCCCCCCAAGCCCAGCCTAGTCCCTCAACCTGGGCTTTCCGATAGAAAATAACCATATATATTACTTTTAGATTAAAAAAAAAAAAAAAAAAAAAGTAGAAAAGAAATCAAGAAAAAGAAAAAAGGAAAAAAAAAAAAAAAAAAAGAGTCTCTTTTAAAAGTCTTTCCCCAGCCTGGAAGTTTTGTCAGTGTCAGAATAGAGCATTTAAAGATATGCTTTGGGCTATTGTCTGATAATTACTCTCCAACCGCTTCAGTTCCACCCCTGCCGGGGGCTACTGAAATGCAAAAAGATAAGGGATCAGTGAGAAGCCAGAAGGGACAAAATGTAGGGGAAAAAAAAATGGCTTTTTTGGAGCCTGGGAATGGGTGCCCGCTTTTACGTGCCCCCACTTCTCGGAGCCCAGCCCTTCTTTAGCACCCCAGCTCCCAAAGTTAGTTAATTAATTTGTTAATTAATTCTGCAGTTGAGGCTGGGTTGAGCCTCCCTTCTTGCCCTCAGCAGATTGCTGTTTTTTGATGTTTTTTTCCCCCCCTTTCAGGGAGCTGGCAGCAAGACAGTCTGTGAGGTCTGGGTGGGGAGGGGCGCCAGACCCCCGGTCCGGGGAACTTACAATGTTCGCTGCGATCTCAGCTTTTCCTCCAATTCCAAACTTGTGTCCAATGTGTTACTGGTTACTGGAGACCCCGAAAACACTGTTTCATATAGTTCTTGGGTAATTGCTAGCTGCTCTAGGGGAGAGACGAAATTCTGCTCCTCACCACTCCACCATCTTGCCTCCATGTGCACTTGAAAAGAAAGTGTATTCTGTTGTTAGGTGGAGTTAATCCAGTTGGC